>NW_026067960.1:5280914-5303334 GCF_014885135.2 Alexandromys fortis
GGGGGAGGGAAATGGGAGGCAGTGGCGGGGAAGAATCAGAAATCTTTAATAAATAAATAAAAATTAAAAAAAAAAAGAAAAAAAAGTCTTTCTCATTCCTTTTGCTCTGGCTAAGGACTCAGACTGTACTGAGAACACACGAAAAGAGTGGAGACTCTTGCCTCATTCCTGTTGTTAGAGAAAGTGCTTTTCTTCTTTCCCTAAGTGGTGTGTTAGCAATAGGTTTGCTCAATGCAGATTTTATTATGTCCAATTGTGCTTGTTCTATTGCTGGTGTCTCTGGGGATTTTTATCCTATAGAGACGCTGAATTTTGGGAAAGGCTTCTCCCATGTCTGTTGTGATGATTGTGAAGTTTGTGTGCTTGATTCAACTTAGGCAACATGCTTTCTGTTGTGTGGAACTACACTTTAATCTTTGGAAGAAAACCAACTTTGATTATAATGCATGATTTTTTTTAATGTGTTGTTGAATTCTGCTTCTAATTACTTGACTGAGAAACTTGGTGTCTGTGTTCATCATGGAAATTGGTTTCTTAGTTTCTCTGGTTGTGTCCTTATCCAGTTTGAGTACTATATTCTCACTAGATTCATAGAATGAGTTCTGCCACGTCCCTTCCCTTTCTACTTCAAAGCTAGTTTGAACAGCTTTATTTGAAGTTCTGGTAGACTTGTCCACATGCTTTATTGTCCAAGGGTCTTTTCACTACTGCTTTGATATCATTGTTTATTATTTATCTGTCTAGGTGTATACATCCTCTTCACTCACTTATGGCCTAGAAATTTACATATTTCCTCTGTCTTCCAACATATTCGAATATAGGTTTTTAAATATTCCCAGACAATCCTCCACATCTCATTCCATGAACTTGTCTTTCATTTAATGAGTGTGGTTAAGGATTTCCATCTTACTTACCGTTAAAAAGAACTTACGTGCTGTTTCCTTGGTTATACATGTTCTTCTTTAAGCCTCCATTTTATTAGTTTTACCCCAATCTTTATTATTTCTGTTCCCTAATTTTATTTATATTTGTTGGCAGCCTTGAGCATCAGTGCCATTTTCTATCTCTCTGATTTTTAAAAAGACTTCGCTTGTTTTTGTTTTATGTGCCTGAGTGTTTTGCCTATATGCATGTGTGAGCACCACCTGTGACTCTCGTGCCTGCAGAGGCCAGAGGGTATTGGATCCTCTGGAGCTAGGTTTATAATTGGTTATGAGCCACCGAGCGAGTACTGGAAATCAGAGTAGGTCCTCTGGAAGAGCAGCCAGTGATCTTAGCCACTGAGACATCTCCCCAGCCCCCGCTCTCTTGATTTTTTTGTTAAGATTTATTTGTTTTCTATGTGTACTGTTGTTTTGCCTGATGTATGTCTATGTACCGCATGCATCAGTGTTCACAGAGGCCAGAAGACGGTACCAGAACCCTTGGAAGTGTGAGCCAAGTGGGTGTTGGTCATCAAACCTGAGTCCTCTGGAAGGGCAGCCAGTGCTCTTAACCAGTGAGCCATCCCTCCAGCCGTTGGCAGATTTCAGTATTGCTTGCTCTTCTGATTTTCCTCTATTGATTCTCCTGGGTTTCTTGGTTACTGAAGGAAACATGATGAAGTCTTTCAAACTTCACTCGCATGAAACATTTCCTGAGCTCTTGCGTTCTGAGCCTCTTCCTCCCTCTACTCTGCATGGGGTCCCTTTCAATTCCTTCTGAAATGCTGGATGGACCCCATAAGTTTCTGCTTGTCTTGGAAGACATTGTTTCTCCATCACCTTGCAGGGCCAACTGTGATGAATACAGCTATTTCAGTCGGCAGTTAGTTAATCTCATGACTTGAAACACATCTTTCCACACACTTTATTTGCTTTTTAGGGATTTTAATAAGAGATCTTATAGAATCCTGATGAATTTGCCTTTGTAAATAGTTTGACATTTTTACTTCTATAATCTTAGGATTTGTAACTATTATGGGACATAAAGAGGTTCCCAGCCTGCCTTGGTCAAGTCTGTGATTCTAAACACCTCTTGTACTGGAATGCCCATTTCTTTTCTCCTCTTTTATTTCTCTCTCTAAGATTTTGGCACTTTTCTGCCAAAATGTCACTGAAAAGTTTTCTATGTCTTTAGCTTGTATCTTAGCTCCTCTTACTCGTTACATTTGTGCTCACTCTTTTAGTGACATTTCACATATATTTTAACAAATAAAGCTTGCCTGAGGGTCAGAAAAGTAAAACAGTCACACTGGTCAGCCTTACAGATCAGGCAGCAATAACACACACCTTTAATCTGAATAGCCACAATGACACACACCTTTAATCCCAGTAACCACACTAGCTTGCCATAGAAGCCAGGTGGTAGTGGTATATGCTGCTAATCCCAGAACTAGAGAGGATTATAAAATGGGAGGAAACAGCTCTCAGACAAAGTCTCATTCTGAGATTCCTGGAGGTAGGATCGCCATTTCAGACTGAGGTTGAGGTAAGAGCCAGTGACTGGCTGCCTTGCTTTTTGGGTCTTCAGGTTGAACCCTAATTTCTCTCTGAGTTTTTATTAATCACGTTTCACACTCTTGCTGTATCTCTTTCCATTTTGCTATGTATCAGGCTGATTTAGAATATACCATGTGAACAGGCTGGCATCGGTTTCATACCTCAGTTTCCCGATTGTTGAGTTTGTAGGTGTGTGCTACCATTCCTGGCAAGTCTGATTTCTGGACTAACTCCCAGAGTTCTTGAAAGTTGTGATCTTGTTTGGATATTCTTGTCTTTGTTGTTACCTGAATGCAGAAATCCTTCATCCGTGTGTTCCATTACTGATCTCCTCTGGTTGGCTTGATCCTGTGCTATATCCAACATTTCCTCTTGTCTTAGATCCAGAATCTGCACATCCCTGATGAGATCCTCAGTCTTGTTACCTCCTTTCTCACTCAGGTCTTAAACTGACTTCCTCACCCCATCTGTTTCTTTGAATCCCCTTTGAAGTTGCTCGTTTTAAAAATTAAACTTGCCAACTCTGTGTTGGGTATTTGGACCATTTCAGGATCGTTGAGTTCAGCCACTAGGAACTCGTGAGGTTTGGAGGAATCCCATCACCTTGCCTTGTCCTGTTCCTTGTGTTTTTACCCTGTAATTAGGACGCAGCACGAGCCACATCCTCTAGGTTTGCCCCAGCTTCCAAGTGAAGCATGGATAGCACTTCCCACTCAAGTGAGTCTGTGTCTGTGGGTCTGAACACAGGTCACAATCAGTTTCCTGGTCCCAAACCATTCTTAGGATGAAAGCTCTTAGTCAGGGGAGGCGGCAGAGGTCTTTAAGGTTCAGAGATGTAAATTTCAGGGAGTTCTGATCTTTCTGGCCAGGAATTTTGACTGTAAGAGCTGTGAGGGTGAATCGCTGGTGAACACCAGCTTGGAAGCACAGGTGCCCTTCTCTGTGTGCAGCCCTGGCACCTTAGCCTTTACTTCCCTAGGTGCCTGTCCATGTGCCTATGGCACCTCCCCAGCTTCTCCTTTTCTTTTTTGCTTGCCACCCAACTTGGAGGAGTTCTCTTCTTGCTATATTGTTTTGCTTAACATCCTATGTTAGGGTCTGAGTTTCCTGCAGCAATCCAGCATTCCATATGTCTGTCTTCTTCCTGGTGTCTATTCTCTGCTTGCTTTGCCACCCAGGGCTCCCTGCAGCCACAGACTTCTCGTTTTATTTCAGATTCATGAAGATGTGAAAGGGAAGGGTGTCTAATCTACCCCGAGGGTATTTTTAAATTGAGTCATTTGTCTTTGCGTTACTGAGTTCCCAGAGTTCTTTCCGACCCTGCACAGCGGACCTGGCCACGCTTCCCAGGAGTGTGATTAGGGAGCAGTCAGGCCTCTGTGCGGATTGCTTTTCCACTGTCTTCGTCCTGCTCTCTGAAGCACTGGAGTTTTAATTAGGAAGTAGAGTTTAATGACTTTTCTGTAGCTGATTGTATGTCATGTATAAGATGCTGGTGGCTAGTCTAATTTCAGAGCAATCCATATCTACATTTTCTCTGGAAAAGGTCTTGGTTCTAGCCCTTGTATAGGGGTATCAACTTTGAGTTGATTATTGTATAAATTCAAGAACAAATTTGTTTTTTCTCTCTTTGAGATAGGGTTTTATGTGGCCCAGACTAGCCCCAAACTCTCCATGTAGCCAAGGACAATTGAGCTCCTGACTCTCCTGAGGGATAGACTACATGTTATCATTTATAAAGAGGTGGTGGGGGACCGTCCCATGAGGGAGATGGCGGTTACCCGAGGCCTCAGCCGGTTCCCTGGTGGATGGTCTGAGGCCTTGGCAGGAGACATAAGAGAGAGTTTGGATATAGAGTTTATTTAGTGGGTTATGGAGGGAAAAGGAGGGGAAAGAGAGAAGGGGAAGGAGAAGGACCTCTCCAGGAGGATGGGGGAGGGAGGGAGGGAGGGAGGGAGGGAGAGAGAGAGAGAGAGAGAGAGAGAGAGAGAGAGAGAGAGAGAAAGGAGATTTCCTAACACACAGGATCTTTTTGAGCCTTGTAGGCCCTGCTTTTAACAGTAGATGGCAAATGCAGTCCTGATGCCCTTGCCCTCAACGACCACGGAAGAGACTGAGGAGTGGTTCTAGGTAGCCAATAGAGTTAGTCCTCTGTCATTTTTTAAATCAATAACTCAAGTAAAGTTTTATCCTTCTCAAAGATCTCTGATGCAGTTTGACAGCTAATAGGTTTGTCAGTTTAAAAGGCCAACCTCACCAAACAAATGTCAGTATAACTTCTTACCATGTTCTAAATAAAAGGTATTTTAAGAGACACAAATGCAAGTTATTAAGGTATGAGGACAAATGCACATTATTAAATTGCTATAGTTTTCATTGTGCAAAAACTTCTATCACAGTCATTCTGACATAAATATGCTACTGTTTATACAATAAATGTGTCCAAAACTTATGTTTCTACAAACTCAAAATATTCTTGTGGGTTCCAGGGAGCCAAATTGAAGGATTCACCTTAAACAGGTCAGATATACCCCTCTCAATTCCCTGAACCTAAAATTTTTTTTCTTCATAAACTTAACTTTGTCCTCTGCTCTGCCAACACCTTGCCAGTTCCAAGAGACACCAGAAAGTTCCACACCACAAATCCTGGACAGGAGTAAAGTGACCAGCTACCCCAGGATGTGACCTGAACCCAGATTACTCAGCCCCCACCAAGAAAAACTTCTGCACCCACAAATAAGCAGGAAGCAGTCTTGAGAACTGGCCATCCCAATGTCCTCAACCTGCTATGCCTAACTCCCCGCTTTTTATTTTAAGAAAAAGATGGGAATGTTGTAATCTGCTGGCCTGGTCTGGCCTGTCACCTGGGTACCCTGTCCCTTTAAGAGACAAGCCCCGCCCACTCCCAACACACACACACACCCCCCAGCAGAAACAAGCTGATCTCCTGCTTCCTCTTCACCCACACGCTCTCTCTCTCTCTCTCTCTCTCTCTCTCTCTCTCTCTCTCTCTGCCCTTCTTCTGGAAAGGCAGCTTCTGCCTCTCCCTCTTCTCCCTCCTTCTCCCCTTCCCTCTCCCCCTCCATAACCCACTAAGTAAACTCTATATCCAAACTCTCTCTGCATGGCTTATCTGTCTGTCTGTCTCCTGCCAAGGCCTCAGGCCACCCACCAGGGGACCCACCCGAGGCTTCTGGTGACCCCCCCACCTCCCCTCATGGGACTGGTCCCCCACCACCTCTTTATAAATGATAACACTATAGGCCTGTATAACACAGCTCACTCCTGTGTGCCAGGGATCAAACCTGAGTGTCATATGTATTTTGTAAGCCACTCTACCAGCTGAGGTACATTACCAGACCCAAGTCTCCAGGTCCTGCTGTGTGCTTGGCAATGAACACCATTGAACACCGTTTAAACAAACACTGTTTAGTGATCAGTTAATCATGACAGAGACCATTCCATCCTTGTAGTCAGAAAATCGCTGAGTCTTTGCTTGAGGCCTTGTTTCTTCTGTTGAGTCATGCCCTCAATAATGAGGCAGGCCATTGACAACTCAGCCCTAGCCTTCACTTCCTTCACTCAGGGAGAGGTGGGCTCAGAACCAGGAGCCTCCTTGGGTCACTCTTGCAGAAGATCATAGCCTCAGGCCCTTGCACAGCCCTGGACATGGGCTTTCCAAAGCCCACTGAGCTGCTGTCTCTTGTTTCCTTCTTCAGGCTTTTTGGTGAGCCTAGAAGCTGGCCCCCACTGGGGTCCGCTTGCACAGGCAGGATGTATCTGTCTCTAATTGTCTCAACAAATGCCCTGGAGGAAAAAGCTTTCTGTGAGAGACTCTGAGTTCCTAGTCAACACAAAGGACATCTGTGGGCCTAGGCAGGTGGTGGCTGTGCACAGGGAATAAGATACTAAAGGCTTTCTGGGAAGTTCTGCCCTGTGCTCCAGGAGGCTCCTGGCTTCACTGTTTCATGGTTACTGCTGAGCTGGAGAAGGAAACTAGGGATCCAGCAAGCCGGTTACACTGTTGCAACCTCATTCTTCTCCAGGGACCACGCTACAGATTGCTACAAACTGGAGCTACTTTCCAGAGTTCTAAGGATGCTAGTTCTGTCGCAGTTTCAGAGTTTCTTCTTCCTTTCAGAAGGGAACTTTGACATCTTTTAGAAATTCCTCCTGCCATCCCATTAACTGCCTTTAACTTTGCTAATTGGGGGGTGGGGGGTGTCCTTTATTGTGTTTGTTTTCAAGACAGGGTTTCCCTTCTTAGCCCTGCCTGCCTGCCTTGGAACTCACTCTGCAGAACAGGCTGACCTCAAACTCAGAGGTCCTCGTGCCTTTGCCTCCTGAGCACTGGGATTAAAGGCATGTTCCACACTATCCACCCCTCCCTCCCCAAAAATCTTTTGAGACAAGATTTTATTGTAGCCCAGGCTATCCTTAAACTCACTATTTCACTGAGGGAGATTACCTTGAACTCCGAAGGCTTGTGTCACTGTGTCTGGTTTTATACAGCCTTAGAGTTCCAAACCAGGCTTTTACGCATGACAGACAGCACTCTACCAAGTGAACCACACCCCCACCCCAAGTTCATTTTAAAATTCAGAACTGTGTGTGTGTGTGTGTGTGTGAGAGAGAGAGAGAGAGAGAGAGAGAGAGAGAGAGAGAGCGAGCTTTATCCACTGAGTCATCTCATCTTATTGGTCCCAAACCTTGATAGTAAATATTTTAGGCAAACTCAAGAATGATCTTCTATAGTTATTTAAAAGAAAAAAGAAATTACAAAAAAATTTTAAATGATGTTTTATTTTTTAATAAAATAGTCTAAATAAACACAGTTTTTAAAATGGTTCCATTCGACCAGTTGAAAAGAGTGAAATTCTTCCGTGTGAGAGAGAGGTGAGCTTCAGGGAAGACTGAAGTTGGTTCTTATCCTCACCCAGACGATCCTGAGCTCTTCACGCTGATGTTGTGTGGTGAGGTTTGATGCGTTCATGTATGACAATGTGTTTTCCTGGTGACAGCTCATGCCACTACACACCTTGCATGTGATTTTAATTGAGCTTACTGGTCCCATGAGGGGTGAGGAGCATTGGTATGATTCCACTGCAGTCTTCTCTTGAGGTCTTCCCCGTGTGACCCCTTCCACATTAACCCTTGACACTGTGTATGGTACCCGTGTGACCCCTTCCACATTAACCCTTGACACTGTGTATGGTACCGAGATGCCTCTGCGACATTAACTAGCACATATATCTCTGTCTATCAAGTTCTGAGAAAACACCACTGGCCCCAAGGGATGAGCTCCATAGATGGTCTGACTGGGAGTCTGTGTAGGAATGGAGAGCTTCCCTATACAGATTCAATTATTGTATATATTTTATATATTAAATTTCTTATTTTTTTATAAGTTTTTCGAGACAGGGTTTCTCTGTGTAGCTTTGGTGCCTGTCCTGGAACTAGCACTCATAGACCAGTCTAGCCTCTTACTCACAGAGATCCACCTGCCTCTGTTTCCTGAGTGCTGGAATTAAAGGCATGTGCCATCACCATCTGGCTAGTTCTTTATTTTATGCATATGAATGTTTTGCCTGCGTATATGTATGTGAACTACAAAAAGGTCTTCAAGTATGTGTGTTACTGGGAAATAAAGCCAGACTTCCACAGAGGTCAGAAGAGAGTGTCGGATTCCCGGAACTGGAATTATGGAAGCCTAGGAGGACTGTGTGGGTGCCAGTCCTCTGTAAGAACAACAGGTGCTCTTTTTTTTTTAAGATTTATTTATTTATTTATTTATTTATTTATTTATTAAGTATACAACATTCTGCTTCCATGTATGCCCGCATGCCAGAGGAAGGTGCCAGATCTCATTACAGATGGTTGTCAGCCACCATGTGGTTGCTGGGAATTGAACTCAGGACCTCTGGAAGAGCAGCCAATGCTCTTAACCACTGAGCCATCTCTCCAGCCCCCACAACAGGCGCTCGTAATCACCAAGCCTTCTCTTCGAGCCCTAGGTGAAATCTTTAGAAGTGTATTTAAATTTCATTTATGTGTGTATGGGTGTGTGTGGGTGTATGTATGTGCCCGCGTGCATCTATGTGGGTGCATTGCGTGTGGAAGCCCATGACTGAGGTCTGGTGTCTTCCCTCGGTTTCTTCACCCTTATGTTTTGAGACAGAGTCTCTCACTGACCCTGAAGTTCATCAATTTATATAGGGTGGCTTGCTCATGAGCTTCAGGGTCCCTCCTGTCTCTTCCTAGCCCTACAGCAAGGCTGGGGGTTACAAGCTGCCATGACAAGCTGCCTTGTCTGCCTTTGTTGGTGGGATGGGGAGATTGTGGGGGGGAGGTTTGTGTGCATTCATGTCTGTGCATACCATCTAAGCAATGGCCCAGAGGCTGGAAGATGTTGGATCCCATGGAACTAGAGTTACAGATGGTTGTGAGCCACTATATGGATGCTGGGTCTTGCAGCAAGAATAGCAAGCGCTCTTAATCACTGTGCCGTCTCTCCAGCCCCTAAGCCTGGATTTTTTACGTGAGTGCCGGAGATCTGAACTTAGGTCCCCATGTTTGTGCACAGGCTTTTGCTGACAGAGCCATCGCCACGCCCGTGTTTAAACTTTCTTTGATGTGGGAAGCACATACAGCAGCTTAGAAGGACTTCTCAGTCAAACAATATCAGTAAAGTCAAGATGACTTTAAAGTAAAAACAATATAGGTTTTGCATTTACACATGGATTTGCCTTTCTAATTAGCCTGGGTTGTTGAAAACATTTTAAGTACACAGTAAAAATCCAATCTCCAAACATTTATTATTATAAGAGTCTTTGTAAGTGGGCCCCTTTTGTTCAGAGAAACTTAAATATTTTCTCTGAGCTCAAAACATCTCCATAAAACTTCAGAGCTTGAACAAGCCCTCAAAATCTGCAGGTAAAGAGAATCGAGATGTTTTGCCTGATGTGGACAGCACATCAAGGTATTGATTTAAGTCTTCAAGAGCTAACGCAGTGCTGGCTCAATGCACACTTGAACGGTTCCAGTATTTTCATGAGAATAACTAGTGATAGATGACACAAGTTCCTTAGGCTTAAAGGCCTCACATCTCTGCAGATGGCATGTGCTCTCTCAGCTAAGCCTGCTCTGCTGCCACCAGCTGTCACACATCTCCGTAGAGTCCACTTTCAACTGTATCCACTAATGAATGTTTCCCCTCATCCTCCTCTTCCTCTTCATTTTGAAGCAGTGTCTTACTGCATTGCTCAGGCTTGTATGACTCTTTTGATTTCAGCAGCCCTCTTTCTTTGGTTTTCCAACAGCTAGGATCATAGGCATCCAGCAGCATGCCAGGTCATGTGTTGTGTGTGTGTGAGTGTGTGTGTGTGGTACTGGGAGAGGAAGCCAGGCTCCCGACTTCTTCAGCAACTGAGCCCCAACCCCGGCCCCTCTACAGCTTCTTTAAAAATACCCTCACCTGTTGTTGTCCCACGCAAACTATTCATAGAAGCGAATTCTTCAGCCTACACTGCACAGGCCCTGCAGACATCTAAGGGAACAGCTGGGCACCGCGGTTGGCCCTGGTTTTAAAGGACTAGTCACCCTTCTCAATGTGTGCCCAGTATTTTCAAACAAGCGTTTGTTCTTCTGGATACATTTATTTGGCTGTTGCAGTCAAATATTTTCCCATGAACAGAAATATATCAAGAGACTTCTTTCTTGGCTGACAAATAGATGCTTGCAAACTCAGTCTCACAGCTTTGTCATTTTTAGGTTGTGTGTTTCTTTATGGTGTGTGTGAGTGTACTTCTGTATGATGTGCATGTGTGTGCATGTGCGTGTGGTATACTTGTGTGTTTGGTGTGCACATATTGTGTGCATTATGCGTGCATGTGTGTGGATATGTGTGTGTGTGCATTTGTGTGTGGTGTGCTTGTGTGTGTGGTAAGTGCATGTTCATGTGTGTGTGTTTGTGGTGGGCATGCATATATGATGTGTGTACATGTGTTTTGTGTGCATGTGTGGTGTGTGTATGCAAACATGTGTATGTATGTGTATGTATGCCAGTATGGGCATACATGGAAACCAGAGGTGGTCATTAGGGTCTCTTCCCTGGTCCCTTCTCTGACTGAATCTGGAGTTTGTTGTTTCTGTGAGTCTGGCTGACCAGTGAGCTCCCAGGATCCACCTGTTTTTGCTTCGCCCTAGCGTTGGCGTTACAGGCATGTGCTGCCACACCCAAGTTTACTGGGTGCTGGGGATCTGAACTCAAGTCCACATGCTTGAGCCCTTAACTCATGACTCACTGAGCCGTATCCCCATCTCCCGTTTTTAGTTTTCGTGAGGAAATCCCACCATGACATGGTCTTTGATGCCGATGTCTCCAATACCCACTTGTTCGGCTATTACATCATTACAAAAGAAGCACTTTGTTTCTCCTGGCAATCCCATAATAATACAAGCCGTGCTGGCTACTCTCGACAGGCACAACAAAGTCTACTTTGGTCTCTTCTTGTTTTGAATGGAAGGAGACCCGCTCATCTTTTGTAATGCGTGTGGCACCCAAAATGCTGTCGGGTTCTTGTCACCACAATCGTCACAGTGGCTGTTATTGCACACGATCAAATCAGTCAAAATCCCAGCATGGGCGGGGCATTCTCAAGTCCCTCCCCTAGATGAAGAGCTACCAGCAACTGAAGGCTGCTGGGACAGTTTTCTTCAGGGATGTGGGCCTGGAATGCTATCCACCCCCAGGAGACCGTCTACACCATGCATATACAGACACCATTAAGAAGACTCAGTGGGTAATAATGTTTTGATCAGGGGGAAAGGGAGTCTGGAGGAAAAAGTTGGGGGAATAAGGGAAGATCTGAAGGTGAGAGAGGGGGAAAGGAGACTGAATTCAAACATATTATATGCATGTATGAATGTAAAACATTTAATTTAAAGAAGCCCTTTCTAACTGAGAACAAGTAGACTTCAAGTGACTGAAAACTAAATCTTCCTGGACTTACTCTACAAGTGGGTCTGTATGACCAAGCGGATCCGATGGCTAGATTTCTCTACAAGTGAGTCTGTATGACCAAACGGATCTGATGGCTAGATTTCTCTACAAGTGAGTCTGTATGACCAAGCAGATCTGATGGTTAGATTTCTCTACAAGTGAGTCTGTATTGACCACAGTGGATCTGATGGTTAGATTTCCCATCTCAGAGAAAATCTATGGCCTTTGTCTTTCTGAATACAGCTTATTCTGCTAATGTGGTGACCTCAAGTTCCATCCTCTTCCCTGCCACGGTCACAGTTTGTTCTTCAGAGCTGTGTTTGAAGAAGAAAGAGAGCTTGACAAGATGGAACACTCAAGGATCAGAGACACCCCCCCCCCCCCGAATCGCCAGTGATTTTCCTCAGGAACGAAAGAGAACTAACCATTCTCTCACCACCTCCTCTCTGTGCTTGGCTATAATGACACTCCAGTTCACCAAGACAGTCCCACCAGAGAAGGGAAATTCAGAGTTCTATCTTCAAGGGAGAGGAGAATCTGCTAAGATGGCCACAGGCGTTGGATTGGCTTATGGATGTGGAGGGAGGCATCCTCAGACAACAGTTACTGAGTTGGGTCTGTCCTTGTAAAGAGGCATGAGCAGCTGTCCGCACACTTCACCGTTCTGGCTGATGGAAAGCATCTCTGTGTAAAATGGTGTGGCGAAGCCTGACACACTTTGGCTTAAGATAGAGAAAAGAATCCGAAGACGTCAGGAGGCAAGAACGCCAAGCTGGAGCTGCCCAGTGGTTCCCACTCATCCCACTGCCCCTGCCCGGAGGTGTCTCCCAGGCTGGGGTTGTCAGACTAGATTAGATTGGCACGCTATGGAGTGGGCTCTGATTGGTGATTCTTTTACCCTGGGACACTGGAGATCTTGTCACCGACCTCAGTGGGAGGTTCAGAGTGGGTATATTGGCCCAGGAGGCCTTTGTCATGTGCCAAAAGCAAAGCAGACCTGGTTATCATGATTGGCAACAAGGCAAGCAAGCTTCTCTGGTTTCACAGAATGGTACAATGCCCAGAGAGCGTCCACCATGGCTGATTAATTAGAGATTTCCCAGGAATTAAGGCCACAGGTGGCCCATGCACTCTTCTGACCCTAAAATGAAGTCCAGATCGACTAATCCTTGGGATGGGTTCCTTTGGGTAAGTGACCTTTTGGGGTTCCTCCACTGTCCCTTCAGTCTTTCTAGATATTAGGAAGCCTTGATATCCACATGAATATAAAGGCCTAAAGGCCAACAGGAGAGTGTGTGAGAGTCTGTGTGTGTATGAAAGTGTGTGTGTGTGTATCTGTGTGTGTGAGTGTGTGTATCTGTGTATGTTTGTATGTGTATCTGAGTGTATGTGTGTGCATGTATCTGTATGTGAGTGTGTATCTGCATGTGTATGAGAGTGTGTGTGTATGTGTGTGTGTGCACGCGTGCGTGTGCATGTGGCAATCAGAGGACAAACTTGATGCCAGTCTTTGCGTCCCACCTTGTCTGAGGCAGCAACTCTCTTGCTCACGGCTGCTGGCCTGCAGAACTCCAGGTATCCTTCCGTCTCCATCTCCCATCTGACTGTAGGAGGTGCTAGGGTCACACGGTCCTCAAGCTCACATGGTCCTCACGCTCGCTGGCATGGCGAGCACTTTAACCACCGAGCCATCTGTCCGGCTCCAGCTGCGGTTCTTCTGCATCCTCCTCCAAAGAGAAGCATGTTCAGGGAAGCAGGCAAGCTCCGACCTTAGGTCTACTGAATCCTAGACCCAAGATACCACAGCTGTAGGGATCCTAGGAGTCCGGAGGTACCATGAGTCGCCATTCAGAGAGAGGTCCGCAAAGCTCTAATATGAATGGGTCAGCGTCAAGATTGACAATGGCAAACTTTTTTTTTCAGATGTAAACAATTGGCCCCTTTCTGCCAGGGGTAGATACTTCGCTGTTTTGTTAAGATATGGAGTAGGTGGGACCATTGTAGTCACTGCTAAGAGCCTAGAATTCCCCAATCCCTCCCAGATAGCACTCAAAAGCCGTATGACCTCTTGGAGGAAAATATAGATTGTGAGCATCAGAGAGTTGGAAGGGCTGTGTTTGGTGATTGGCAGGACACCCCACTGATGCCACAGGTCAACACAGCCCTGTGCTCACTGTTCAGCTACAACACCCCACTACACCCACCCACTCTTCAGCCTCTACACAGGATGACTAGAGGTCAGCATCAGCTAAGTCTAGAAATTTCTCCAACTGTGAATCCCATCTACTGTATTCAGCTTCCTGGGAGAATCAGCAAGGCACCTAGAAGTGTGTGTGTGTGTGTGTGTGTGTGTGTGTGTGTGTGTGTGCATCTGTGTGGAGACCACAAGTCAATCTCAAGCATCATTCCTCTGTAGCTACCCACCTTGCCTTTTCAGGAACTCTCATTGGCCTGGAAATTACCAAGTAGGCTGGGCTGGCTGTCCAGGGATCCCCAGGGCTCTGCCTCTCTCCCCTTCCCAAAGTGTGTGTCACTGGGCCAGCCTTCCTCTAAGGCTGCTGGGGATGTCCTCCAGCTTGAGTGACAAGTGTTTTTCTGACTGAGCCATGTTCCTAGCTCTGGCGTGTGCCTTTGACGGAACAAATACACTTTCATCAACCGACAGAGAGAAGATGCCTGGCGAAGTGTTTCATCTGTCTCCTTTACAGTCTGTTCTCAAAGCCCTTCCTCAGCAGGGAGCATAAACCGGCCCCAGTGCGCACAAGGCATTGCTAAGTAGACTGCGTGGATCGTACGCAGATCAGGAAGGGAAGAAGAGACAGCTGCCCAGAGGAGTTTCTGAGCTTTTTCTACAGCAAGGCAGTTTCAAAGGAGCAGGGGCGCGTTTGTTCCTCACCCATCTCTCCTGTGGATCCGGGAGGCTCAGAATTCTAATGCGGCCAGGGCACGGTGAGTTGCACTCGGCTCGGAGTGGGATTGCAGTTGAATGCCAATGGATTGTGTTCACCTGGAAAAGCAAGATTGAAGCATTAGGGGTTCCACATGGGGAAGTTTCTCACACTGAATATGTTGGGGTTATAAAGCCATGTCTCTGGGCAAACCTTGGAAGCCCAGGACAACCAACCAGAACACTGGTGGTTCTGCTAGCCACTGCATCTGGGAAATCATCACCTTCAATCTACAGTTGGGGAACACTTCCAAGAGGGTTGGCCAGAGTCCTCTTTCCTCTCACCAGAGCCGGGGCTAGCACAGGTGAGCCGCATCAGCAGCAACATTCTAGATGGAAGAACACAGAACACCTCAATAAAATGCCTCATGAAAGGAGACAAAGGTGGGACCATCATCAGATACTCTGCACAGAAACATACTATAGTCAGGTGTGGGGTGCATGTTCGTCATCCTGGGTTTGGAGTGCAGTGCACACCTGTCATCCCAGGAGGTCAAGGTCATCCAAGGCTACACAGTGAGATTGAACTGGTCTGGGATTTACAGGCCCTGTCTCACAAGCAAAGCAAAAACAACAAAAAAGCAAAATCTGCATCATATTCTCAAGCTCATGTGAAGATGACCAGGAAAGTCCAGGAAATGAGGTGAACACCAGCACATTTAAAAGCAGTGCAGTGGCACGCTTCCGACTGGAAGTTAATAAAGAGACGTTCAGAACGCCTTTGCAATGGCACAGAAAGAAGAAGAATCTATTTGGAAATTAATACGCTTCTACTTAATCCTCAAATCAAAGAAAAGTCACATGGGAATTATGAATATTTTCCAGTAATTAAGATAAACATATAAGCTGTCTGTGGTTGCAGGAGTCCATTCAAAGCTTGGGGGGCAGAGAGATCTGGCTTAGTGGGTGAAGGCACTCGTCACCTTCATCCTGGTGACTTGAGTTCAAGCCCCAGTTTCCACACGGTGGACAGGGAAGACTGGATTTCATAAAGCTGTTTTCAGACCTCACGTGGCTACCTGTGTGCTGTGGCATGCATCGTGCCCTCCCCCACAGCGAGTGTGCAAATTTCTACTTCACAAAGCAATGCTTAGAGGAAGGTTGAGAGTATTAAGTTATATTAGAACAATATCTAACCAATGACCTTAGCTGTCAACCTATGAAACTATGGAAACAGTAAACTAAACCCAAGGTTGGCAAGAAGTAAATAATAAAGAGTGGAATTCAAGGAAATTGACCATTAAAAAAAACACAGAAAATCAGTCAACCTAGAACTTGTTCTTGGAAAGACTGATAATCTCTATAAACTCCTAGCAGCAGCTGTCAGTAATGAAAACCCTTGCACCTTAGATCCCAGATGCCAAAGGGGCAGGGAATATTTGCAGCACTCCCTGATGACTTAGACGCGATAGAGCCATTCATGGGAGCCCATGAACTTCCCTAGCTCCTTAGGAGAACATTGATAAGCTAATGTTTGACATGTATGTCAAAGAAATTCGATTTCTTATTTTAAAAAGTCCCAATAACAACCAATACTCCTCCAATAACAATCAATATTCCCACCATAACAACCAATACTCCTCATAACAACCAATATTCCTCCAATAACAACCGATCCTCCTCCAATAACAACCAATACTTCTCCAATAACAACCAATCAATCCTTGAGGAACAGAGAGCACAGATTTTCAAGTAAGTTTTATATAATTAAAATGAATGTTTTGGGGCTGGTGGGATTGCTGAGTGGGTAAAGCCGGTTGCTCAAGCCTGGTAACCCATGTTTGATCCCTGTATCTCATGGTGGATGGAAAGAATTGATTTGAGAGTTATCTTCTGATCTTTCCATATGGCGCTATGGTGTGTGTATAAGCACACACATTCACAAAATATAATAGAAAATATTTTTTAAATTAAATTAGAAAAAGCATACAACTTTCTGGAAGTTGGATTCAGAAAAAGCAATGCTTAATGAAAGTGGTCATATTAAATATTATTAGGACATCATAAATTTTTCTTATAAGAATATTAGATTGTTTTCCGGTTCTGGCTATTATGAATAATGCTGCTGTGAGCATAGTTGAACAAATGTCCTTGTAGTATGATTGAGCATCCTTTCGGTATATGCCCAAGAGTGGTATTGCTGGGTCCTGAGGTAGATTTATTTCCAACTTTCTGAGAAATCCCTAAATGCCCTTAAACCAAAGAATGGATAAAGAAAATGTGGTACATTTACACAATGGAGCACTACTCAGTGGTAAAAAGCAATGACACCTTCAAATTAGCATGCAAATGGATAGAACTAGAAAAAAAAAACCATCCTGAGTGAGGTAACCCAGACCCATAAAGATGAAACATGGTATGTACTTACTCCTAAGTTGATACTAGCTGCAAAGCAAAGAATAGCAAGTCCATGACCCTAGAGAAGCTAAGTAACAAAGAGAACCCTAAGAGAAACATATATAGATTCCCATGGGAAGGGGAAACAGACAAGATCTCCTGAGAAAATTGGGAGCATGGGGGTAAGGGGAGAAGGTAAGGCAGAAGGGGAAGAGGAGGGGAGAAGGAGAGTGGGGAGAACTTGAGGGAACGGGATAGTTGAGATGGGAGAAGGACAGAAATGGACAGCAAGGAAAGCGATATCTTGATTGAGGGAGCCATTATGGGGCTAGCAAGAAACCTAACATTAGAGAAATTCCCAGGAATCCACAAGATGACCCCAGCTAAGACCCTAAGCAATAGTGGAGAGGGTGCCCGAACTGGCCTTGCCCTATAGTCAGATTGATGACTATCTCAAAGGCCACCATACAGTCTTCATCCAGCAACTGATAGAAGCAGAGGCAGAGACTGCAGCAGAGCACTGAGCGACCAAAGTCCAGTTGAAGAGTGGGAGGAGTGAGAATATAAGCAAAGAGGTCAAGACCATGATGGGGACACCCACTGAAACAGCTTAGCTGAGCTAATGGAAACTCACCAACTCCAGCCAGACAGGGAAGGATCCCACATAGGACCAAACCTGGCCCTCTGAATGTGGGAGACAGTTGTATGGCTGGGGCAGACTCCAAGGCCACTGGCAGCGGCACCAGGATTTATCCCTACTGCTTGTACTGGGTTTTTGGAACTCATTCCTTTTGGATGGATACCTTCCTCAGCTTAGATACAATATGGAGGGCCTTGGTCCTTCCTCAAAGCAATGTGTCTTACCCTCTCTGAGGAGTGGATGGGGAGGGTTGGGGGGAAGGTGGAGGGAATGGGAGGAGGAGAGGAAGTGGGAATTCGGACTGGTATGTAAAATGAAAAAAGATAGTTTGTTTTTGCTTAAAAAAATAAAAAGAATATTAGAAAGCTGGTGAATCAATGATCTTAATAATTTCTCCCAGAAAATCAGAGAGAACAGAGCGCTCATCAACCTGTTTTCTGAGGCTGTTACACCAATGCCAGACAAAGAGTAAACACGACAGGAAAAAGTCTTTCAGACCGTGATGAACACAAATACATCCTTCATGAGCACAATTACAAAAACGCTCAATGAAATACTGACAGATTAAATTCGTCAGTTCATTAAAAAGGATAGAATACCGGGCAGGTGGGAGGGGAGTGTGGGCGCAAAGTGCTGGCTGTGAAGGCTAATGACCTGAGGACGATCGCTGGCCCTGCAGGGTGGAAGCAGAGAACCAAGTCCCTATGGTTGTCCTCTGACCTCCGCTTACGCGCTTTGACACGCGTGTGTACACACACACACACACACACACACACCAAACAAACAAACAAACAAATAAAGACATGCAGGTGATTTTAAAATATTAAGTACCATGTCAAGGTGTGGGCAATTATGTCAGGAATGCAAAAATTGGTTCAATATTCAAGAATCAACTAATACAATTTAATCTACCAGAAATGGGGGAGGGACAGGTGACTATCTCAACAGAAAAAAAAGAAAGATAATTTAGAAAAATTAAACATAAATTCATTATATAAAAAATTTCTACAAATTAGGAATAGAAGAGATCTCCCCTAATCAAAAATTTAAAAAAGCAATTGCAAAACCCCACATTTTGTGGTTAAAACAACGAAGAAATTTTTTACATGGTGCCTTGGGATGCAGCTCACTGTACCAGACCTTGAGGTTGGTTCTATTCCCAGCATGAAAAACAAAACCCGAGGCGTTGTCTCTGTCAATAGCACTCAGCTTTATGACTTGTGTTAAACATGGCACTGGAGACCTTAGCCGTTCAAAATAAAGAAAAAAAACCACATTCAATTTATACTGATAAGTAACACATTTGCCATATAGACTGGTGATAAAAAAAATCCTTGACTCACAGATACCGTGATTGTTTCTATAGAAAACACTCAGAAGTGTCCCTTTCAAAGCGTCTGGAACCGGTGCCTGCCTTTACCAAGGTCACATTATACAAGGTAACTTCAATTAGCTGGACTTCTGTTCAGTCACGATGAATAACTAGAAAATGAAAACTTTGAAGCACCGTTCCCAACAGCTGTGAAAATATGGAAATACACAATCCAAGTCTAAAACTGAAAACCACTGAATACTAGTGAATGCAACATGGTGAGCCATAAACACCGGCAGTGTCCTTTTTCTCAAAGGAGTCTAACTTCACGTTTCCTTTTCTTAACGACAGGGTCTCACTGTGTATCCCTGGTTGGCCTGGAACTCACTCTGTAGACCAGCCTGGCCTCAAACTCACAGAGATCCACCTGCCTCTGCTTCTCCAGTGCTGGGATTACAGGCATGCACCACCTCTGCCTGGCACCTTTCTCTCTTGTGGATTACCTTCCGGGTGTTGTAGCTTTAGACAATTTTTCCTAACTTGTGGTCAGAAAGATTTGGCCTGCTCTCATGGAAGAGATAATCTGTATTTATGATTAGAACATTCATACATTTTAAGATGAGTATTCTCTAAAAACTCACACGTAAATTCAGTGTGGTGCCAATCAGCATCCTAGAAAAGATTCTGCAGATCCAATAAGCTGATTCCCAAACTGATACATTGATGCCGAGGAACTAGAAATACCCAAATAGTTCCAAATCAGAACAAAGTTAGGGGACTCAACTCCTTGATCTCAAAACTCATTTCCAATCTCTAAATAACAATTCTGCAAGCTACTGGTGTAAGGATGGATGGGTGGGTGGGTGGGTGGGTGGGTGGATAGGTGGGGGATGGGTGGGTGGATGGATGGGTGATGTGGGAGTCACCTCTGTGTGCTGTGATTACCATAATGAATAAAGAAACTGCATTGGAACTAAGTTTTGGCAGAACTTAGGAAGACAGAAAAAGCTAGGCTGAATGTTGGGAGAAAGAAGGGCAGAGTCAGAGAGACGGCATGGAGCCTGGGAACAGCTCGCCTCACTCTACAGATGGATGGATGGGTAAATGGGTGGGTAGATGGATAGGTAGATGGATGGGTGGGTAGATGGGTGAATGGGTAGATGGCTGGCTGGATGAGTGGGTGGATGGGTGGCTGACTGGATGGACGAGTATGGAAGAAGATTACACAGAGATTGCCAATTTATTTTTGATACATTTACAGAGGAAATTCAATGGAGACATGATTGCCTCTCTAACAAATGATGCCAGGATAATTAAACATTTTATGAAGAAATATAAAACCTGAGCCAGATCTTACACCATAATGAAAAATTAACTTAAATCGATCACAGATATAATCACAAGACCCAAAATTACAAAAGTCCCCGAAGATGTAGGAGAAACTGTATCTTCATAACTGGGAACCAGACACAGCATGCACAGCCAGCAAGAGAAGGTAAGCCAGCCGCATCTCTTGTCGGACTCTCTGAGCGTGGCTGTTAAACCAAGAGGATGCCGTGGACTTTAGGAAATATTTGCAAACCATGCATATGGTAAAACACTTGCTTGGGATCTTTTTTTAAGTTCTGCCCTTTTAATAATAAGAAAATAAATCCGCCAATATTAAAATAGACAGAAGATTTGAAATGATTCCTGAGATTACGGGCCCACTGTGTCCATCTTGGCCTGTACCACCACACTGGGCCCATTGCGCCCATTTTGTTTCCTAAGGTTTGACTTCCCCAGCAGAGGCTGGTGGATCCGTGCACACTAATAACCACGCCTCCATCGTGTGGAGCCCTTTCTCAGTGTGCTCTGCTGTTAAGTCTTCCATTCTTCCTTGCCTGCCGCTCACATCGACTCTCTGTTTTACCATTACTGCATGGACAGTTCTGTCCATTTCTGTCACTCTTGTGTCTCTGAATTTCCTGGGTTTTCATTACAGACAGCATACTGTTGGATCTTCACGTTTTGGGGTATTTACTATACTCGCTTTTAGTAAGACTCCAGATGTGTTTGGATTTATGCTGTCTTAGTTCATGTTAAATGTTTTCACGAGCCACTTTGGTTTAATTGTTGAATTTTAACTATCATTTCAGTTTTTTCATTAGTGATTCCTCTAGAGACTCCCAACCTTAATTTACTGTGCGCTCCTCCAAAGCAGTGCTAAGGTGATCTCCATGAATCCGGGATCTTTCCTTCATATATTTCATCTTGTCCTGCACTGTCTTGATGGCATACTTGTCACAACACGGATTTACATTTACAACTGTGTCCAGCATTTATACACGCCATTTCTGGTATTCTTTAACTGCCTGTG
Source organism: Alexandromys fortis (assembly GCF_014885135.2). Classification (NCBI taxonomy): domain Eukaryota; kingdom Metazoa; phylum Chordata; class Mammalia; order Rodentia; family Cricetidae; genus Alexandromys; species Alexandromys fortis. The sequence continues at coordinate 5,301,991 of NW_026067960.1, forward strand.
AATTGAAGGCAGAACTTACAGAATTGCCTCGCTTTCCGTGTGAGCCAGGACTCGGCAACTCCTTTCCGTTTCTGTTTAGCTCAGACTTATCTCCTCTGCCTTCAGCTTTGCTATCTGTTGGGTGTAGCATTTGGCAGGCAGCGCCTTCTTCTGAAGTGCAATGCAACGCACTCCTCTGCCTTTCACCCTTGATGCATCTGCTGAGAACTCACTTTCTCATCCTTTAGCCCTCTCTGCTTTCAAGAGCAGAAGCCTAGGCAGGCAACTGTGCCACCAAGCCCCACTGTCCGTCTTGAGTTTTATTTGGGGGAGGGGCAGTGCCACAGAGCGTATATGGAGGCTAGAGGGCAACTCTTGAGTCAGCTCTTCCCTTCCACCCTTACATGGATCCAGGAATCACACAGGCCGCCGGGCCTGAACAGCCAGCATCTTTACCAACTGAGCCTCTCACTGGCCCAATTCACATCTTTTTTTTCTTAACCTCTAGTGATTTTGATGAATTAAGGCTTCTCAGTATGTGAGGTGTTTTCATCCACACCTAGAGGTCCAAAATGCCAAGTTTTAAGAGCTTTCCCCGGTATTTATTATTGCTGATTTTGGAAGGCAGAATTTGTCAACCTTACTGGCGTTCTGCCAGGCAGAGAGATGGTTTGTTTCTTCCAGGTAAGACAGGGAAATCACTGAGGTGAATTTAGCATATGGACTACTCATTGCTGGGTTTTGTCTCTCTGTTTGCAGTACTAGGATTGAATTATGGTCTCATGTGGATAGGCAAGTGCCCTATAGGCTTTCATCCCAGCCCTAGATTGTGCTTTATTTAACATCTTATTTATCATGATTAACGTATTGTGCATACACAATATATGTGTGAAAGTGTAGGCACACACACGTCACAGAGTCTGTATGGGGGTCAGAGGATGGATTAGTCAGGGTTCTCTATTTGTAATAGAACTTATGGAATGAATCTCTCTCTCTCTCTCTCTCTCTCTCTCTCTCTCTCTCTCTCTGTCTCTCTGTCTCTCTGGAGATAGATACATAGATATATATGATCTATATAAAGAAAATGTATTAGAATGGCTACAGTCTGTGGTTCAGCCAATCCAACAATGGCTGCTTATAAACAGAAGAACCCAGTAGTTGTTCAGCTCACAAGGCTGGATGCCTCAGCTGGTCTTCAGTATAGCCAGAATCCTGAACAAGAATGTTCTAATGCCAGGGAAGAAATGGACTTGCTAGCAAGGGTGAGAGCAAGTAGGGAGGGAGATGAAGGGAGGGAAGGAGGGAGGGAGAGAGTGGGAGAGAGAGAGAGAGAGAGAGAGAGAGAGAGAGAGAGAGGGGGGGGAG
>NW_026067960.1:5303389-5358052 GCF_014885135.2 Alexandromys fortis
AGAGGAGAGGAGAGGAGAGGAGAGGAGAGGAGAGGAGAGGAGAGAGAGAACTTCCATCTTCCGTGTACTTTATATAGGCTCCAGCAGGTGTGGTACAGATTAAAGATGGATCTTCCTACCTCAGAAAGATCTGGATTAAAGGTTTATCTTCCCACCTCAAAGATCCAGATTAACAGTGGATCAAATGATTAATTAATTAGGAAAAAAATCCCTTACAGGTGTGCCCAGTCACTTGGGTCTAGTTAATTCCAGATGTAGCCAAGTGAGGCCATCTTAGAGGAGGGCCCTTGGCAGTCAGTTCTCTCCCTCCACGAGTTCCTGAGTTAGCTCAGGCCAGTGTGCTCAGCAGCAAGCTCTTTTGCCAGTTCTGTGGTTGCTTTGGTTTTGAGACAGTTTTCACTGTCTATAGCTCAGTCTGGCCTTGAATTTACAGTAATCCTCCTGTCTTAGACTTCCAAATGCTGGGATTACAGGTGTGTACCACTTGCCTGGCCCTGGTTTGTGTTTTGCTTGCGGCAGGAATAGGGGATGGGTTTAAGACAGGGTTTCTCTCTGTTGTGCTGGCTGTCCTGGAACTCACTCTGTAGACCAGGCTGGCCTTGAACTCAGAGATTAGCCTGCCACTGCCTCCTGAGTGCTGGGATTTTTTTTTGGGGGGGGGAGTTTCGAGACAGGGTTCCTCTGTAGCTTTGGAGCCTGTCCTGGAACTAGCTCTGTAGACCAGGCTAGTCTCGAACTCACAGAGATCCACCTGCCTCTGCCTCCCCGAGTGCTGGGATTAAAGGTGTGTGCCACCACCGCCTGGCTTGTGATATATGTTTTAAACAAACACTTTAGATGCTCATGTGAGTAAGTTATTGACACATAAGAAACTATCCATAAATTTGTCTGTTTAAACAGATATTTTATCCCATTATTTCTGTGAGCCGGGAATTTGTAAGCAGCCCAGCTGGACGGCTGTTTAAGGCTCTCACGAAATTGTAGACAAGATGTCAGCCAAGCCCGGACCAGGTGTGGAGACCCATCTCAGGCATGCTTAGGAGGCTAAACTTTCCAGAAGCTTCTCAGTTGGGTGTTTCACAATTGCATTTGGCCTCCTCTGCCGTGAATAGTCCAGGAGTCAATGGGCAATGTTGAAATAAGAAGTGGCGGCGGGGCTGTGTCCCCGGCACCCCAGCCGCCTGCTAGCTTATGCCCGAAATAACAACACACAAACTGTATTCATTTAAAGACTGCTTGGCCCATTTCTATCTAGCCTCTTCTAGGCTAATTCTCACATATTAATTTAGCCCATTTCTAATAATGTGTGTAAGCACCCCAAGGTGTGCTTACCAGGAAGATTCTAGCCTACGTCCATCCTGGGTCGGAGCTGCCTGGGAGAGCAGAGACAGAGAGCAGAGCAGAGTCTGACCTCACTTCCTTTTCCTCCCAGCATTCTCTTCTGTTTACTCCACCCACCTATGTTCTAACCAATAAAATGGGCCAAGCCAGTTTCTTTATTAGCCAATGACCTTCCTCCATCAGGGCAAGATGGAGGGAGGTCATATTTCTCTATGCGACCTAGGCCTCAAGTCTTCCAAGGCCTTTTTTTCTTCAACAAGGGGAATTACAAATCAGCACAGGCAGGGGAGACTAAGGTTGAGCTCCACCTCTCGAAGAACTGGGTGAGAGATCTCGCAGATCTAAGGTGCGAGTCACCGTGTAGCTGTTAGGGGCGTGGGATACAGTGACGCTTACCTTCTCCTTTATAAATATTTCTCTCGTTTCCTAGATTGCAATTTAATTGCCTCATCTCCCCTTCTCCTTTCCTCCCTCCCAACCTTCCTGTGCACCCCTCCTTGCTCTCTTTTAAATTCGTGGTCTCTTTTAGTTATTACTTATATTTCTAAACACATAAATACACCTGCTCAGTCTGTATAATGTTACTGTATGTATGTTTTCAGGGTTGACCATTTGGTATTAGATAATCAATTGGAGGGCTCTTCTCTGGGGAAGACTGTTTCTCCTGCTCCCAGCATTCTGTAGTTGCCTTTTCTGGGTACTCTGGCTGTCTGTTGCTGTCTTTGTTCAGCTCATGTTCCAGCAACCACGTCAGTGAGACCTTCTGGGTGTGGCTTCCGACGTCACTAGGAGACACAATCTCACCACAAACTCCCTGGTCCTCCAGCTCTTTCATTCTTGCTGTCCCCCGCTTCTGAAATGCTCCCCACACCTTAGATGTGATGTTGTTTTGTAGATGTATGTGTTGGGACAGGGGACCCAGCTTCCTAAACTGTAGTAGGTCAAGCTCTGCCAAGGGGACCATATAACTGAATGTGGGTACCATGTCAAATAAGACAACAATAAAAGGTTTCTGAATATATGATGTCCAAAGCAATGGAAGCAAAATCAAGTTTCTTTTTTCCAGACCTCGCTAATATTGCAGCCTGGACATCATCCTGGCCTTCATTCTGAACACACATGCACCTTGTCAGCCACTGTGCCCCACACCACACAGACAGATGCTTCCTCTAACACTGCACCCAATTTGAGACCCTTGTGTTGTGAGCTGTAATGTTCTCACTATCCATACAAAGTCTTCTGCTTATAGAAACATAATAGCTTGCCGGGCGGTGGTGGCGCACGCCTTTAATCCCAGCACTCTGGAGGCAGAGGCAGGCGGATCTCTGTGAGTTCGAGACCAGCCTGGTCTACAAGAGCTAGTTCCAGGACAGGCTCCAAAACCACAGAGAAACCCTGTCTTGAAAAACCAAAAAAAAAAAAAAAGAAAAAGAAAAAAGAAACATAATAAAGACAATATTTTTCTATGAACATTCCTCAGCCTGTATCAGATTAGTATATTTGGGGTTTGTATTGTACTAGAGTGTTTGATTTTAAAAACTGGTGCTTACATTACTGACTTGCATCTTGCTTTCTCTCTCTCCTCTCTCTCTCTCTCTCTCTCTCTCTCTCTCTCTCTCTCTCTCTCTCTCTCACACACACACACACACACACACAAGTGATTTTGAGTTGGGAACAAGACAGAATTCTCTACAACTGCGGAAACAGCCCGCGGCACACTTCTGCCTCTTTGCACTTAGGCGAAGTGGCATTCTTGGCATTGGCGATTATAGAAATCAAAATATCAATCAACTCTGGAAACACTTAAAGATGCTCTACATCCTGTAGGATCAAATCTTCAGCCAAGATTTAATTTCCTATGCAAAAATGAACAAGCACAGAGATCTTGTTAGCATGCAAATTTGTTTCCATCTTTAGCAAATGCTAAAATCACAGTCTACCAAGGAATTGTCTGTTTTTGAGTCAGGGTCTCACATAATCCAGGCTGGCCTTGAGCTTGCTATGAAGCCAAGGATGATCTTTTATTTTGCCATTTCTGTCTTCCAAGCACTGGGATTACAAGTGTGTGCTGCCACACCCGGTTAACATACTGGGAGTTGAATTCAGGACTTCTTGTAGGGCAGGTGACCGGTCTACCAACTGAACGACATCCCTGGTGCTAAAGAATTGCTTTAGGATAAACTTATGGGCACTGTCAGCAGCTGCTTCTCTTACATGTCTATTTTCTGGAGTGCTGGACTCAGGTTTGCAAGGAGTCTCCTGTGCCGCCAGCTACCTCCCAAAGGAGACCGCCTTCGCTTAGGATTCTGTCCCGCCAGCTGCCTCCCAAAGGAGACGGCCTTCGCTTAGGATTCTCCCACTTGCTCTTGTGACTTAAATCAACCCATATTTTTTTTTATTAATCTACATTCTGCCATGTAACCTTTACCCGTCTCCCATTCAGTGTTCCTACACCTTTGGCATCTCAGCTAACTCCTATTCCTCTCTCTGCCCGGAAGTCCTGCCTATGTCTCCTATCTAGCGATTGGCCATTCTGTTTTTATTACACCAATCACAGCAACGCATCTTCACCCAGTGTACAAACATCCTACAATGTGGGGTCATGCACAAATGTCTCAGATGAGAAGAGGTGAGGGGTGGGAAAGCTTAAGAAACCAAGTTAACAGAGCTGGGGTCTGTGTACCAGGTCAGGGTGAGCTACCATAGTCACACAGGTGCGAGCTGGTGTGACCTGAACTGAGGTGGTGGCCAGTGGAGATGGGGACCCGCTTTACCGAGGGACCTGGGTTGTGTTTGCCTTTGGATTGTGCCAGAGTGGAATGACAAACTGCCACAACCACCACCCACAAGGCAGATGCCTAGGGTCGCCTCCAATCCACCAGGTCCCAGCCTGAACTTACTCGCCTGCCGGGCCACCTGTGGGTACAGACTGGAAGTCTAGATAGTGTCTTACCAGACCCTGTTCCTTGCTTGTCCCCTACCCCCACCCTATTTGAGACAGGGTTTCTCTACATAGCTCTGGCTGTCCTGGGCTCACTCTGTAAACCAGGGTGGCCTCAAACTCACAGAGATCTGCCTGCCTCTGCCTCTCGAGTGCTGGGATTAAAGCTTATAGCATCCTGCCTGGCCTTCTTGCCCCCTCTTTATCTCCAATGCTGTCAAATCTCTGCACTTTGCCTTGGTCCCACAGCCCGTGTCACCTGCCTGTTGTTCCTAGTTCCTCTGGTTTCTCCACTCCCCTCAGGTAGTCCTCCTCAGGTGAAGGAAATGGCTGGACACTACAGGAAAATCCCATCACGCTCTTCAAACAACCAGAAATCCAGATGAAATTTTGTAACAGCTGGCATTCACTGATTATCTGTGTCTGGTGCTTCAACACTTTGTTAGGTGACATCCTTGCAAGTGGCCCGTGTGGCTGATCTTGGCTGTCAACCTGTGCGGGTCTGGAATCAACTAAAATTCAAGGTGCCACATCAGATGATGTGAAATGGGGAGAGCCACCCTGACCACCTTGGGAAAGTCTCTTGTTATTCCAGAGTGTGGGCACTCATCACCCCTCTCGTTCTTTCCCTCTGTTGCTACCAGGCTCGCTCCACCAGAACGTAGGTTGCCCTGGGGCAAGGACCACGCCCAATGCGGTGCCCCTGAACTCTGGGTGTGAATTGGGTGTGAACCAGGCGCTTAGGAGATACTCAGCAAACACTAACTGAGTGGTGGAAGGGAGGAATGAGTGTGGTAGCGTCTCAGCCACCCCTGCAAACAATGGCCGATGTCTGTACCACACAACTCTTTTCTCTAAACCAGTGGTTCTTCACCTGTGGGTCCTGACCCCTTTCTGGGGTTGATGACACTTTGACAGAAGTCGCCTATCAGATATGTACATTACGATTTACAACAGTAGCAAAATTGCAGTTATGACTTGGTAACGAAAACAGCTTATGGATGGGGTCATATGAGGAACTGTATTAAAGAACTGCAGCATTATAAAGCTGAGAACCACTGCTCTAAAATCTCACCATCACATCTAGAGCCCATGCCGTTCATCTCGAAGGTCATTATTTGGGACCGCCGGCTACCTGCCAGGAATCCTCTCCAGGTACCGTCAGCCTTGCTCTCCAGAGGATCCTCTTTTCCAGGCCCAGTCATAACTTTTGTAGGCTGTAGGGCCTCCTCCACTGGGAGTACATTTTAAATCAAGCACCGCACCGGGTACTTTTTACCCCTGGTAAAGGAAATCAGAACATTTCCCTGGGCCCTAGACTCTGTCCCCAGTAGATGGATGCTGGTTGCACTGGCAAAGCTAAGCTGGCTGAAGGTTCAAGTTCTTCATAACAAATCGAGGCCAGGTGAGACCCTGTTTCAAAAACAAACAAACAAAAAAAAAAACCAGTAAACTATGGGAAATTTTCTCAAAAGCTCTGAGACTACACCATGAGTCCTGCTCTGAGGAACTCCTTCAAAGCGGTCCCTCATAGGCCACGCCCCCTTTGTAGCCACGCCCCTCAGCCAACTCCGCCCCGAGGGCCTGGCGGAGGCCGGCCCGGAACCACGCACGCGCATTTCGTGTGTCGCCTCCCGCGCACGCGCAGTAAGGACTCCCGGCAACTATGGCGGGCCCAGCGCCGGGTACAATTATGGCAGAAGACTACTTCGGGAATGCTCCGGAGTGGGGCGAAGAGGCGGACGGCGGCCAGGTGAGAGGGCAGTAGGCGTCCCGCCAGGAAGCCGCTTCTCTGCCCTGTGCTCGCGGCGCCCGCGCCGCCCAGACCCTGGTACCGGGGGGAGTGTGAACGCTGGGGTCTCTGCCGGCCCGCTGACCCCCTGACCCCCTGACCTCCGACCCGGGCCCAGCGGGGCAGGAGCTGCCCTGAGAGCTTCGGGTCGGTCCTGCTCCTTTGGTGGGGGGACTCAGTTTTCCCCTGCGCGATGACTCCTGGACCGATCCCCCTGCCAGGCGGCAGGACAGACCGACTCCAAGGGACCACAGTTATCAGAGAGTGAACATACTTAACTCCTCACTCCAGCATCCTGAGGGGCGTGGGGGGACTCGCTGGTGCTGGACAGACCGAACTTTCTTCTTTTCACTTATGGGTCGATTTCATCCATCCTTAGAGTACAGAACAGGAAGGATCTTGCAGCCCCAACTGTCCAGGGTTTGGGGGGAGATAGGGAAGTGCACAATTTGGTGTCCCAACAGAGACCATCCAGGTGTGTGGCTGACTTAAGCCTCGCAGGTACTTCTGGGAAGTGTGCAGGGAGCCTGGGAGTTTGCCTTTTCTACAGGAAGCAAGATGAGCTTTGAGTGGATGTAGGGGGCAGCGAGATATAACGTGTGAGGGAGAGGGGTTCCTGAAACTGGAAATCCTATTAGTTGGTGGAACAGGGGCTGACAGTCACCTGTCATATATTCCAGGGGTCCTGGAGAGCTGCTGACCAGAAGGCTTGTTTAAGACTCCTGACATCTCTTTGTGTGCTAGAACATCCTGCAGGCCACGGGCACTTTGTAGGGAGTCAGAGTTAGCTAAAATGAAGGCTAAGTGCTTTTGTGTGATATTTCATTTCATGGCTCTAGAGTTTGAACTGAGTGTTATCCCTAAGGGAAGTAAGGAGAAAGACTCAGAAACCAGCCCAGGGCCATAAAACAAAGACAGGAAGACATAAAATGATGCCTTTATGTCTCTTGTCTCTTGAGTGACTTAGTCACTGAGGTAGCCCTAATGGAAGAAAAAATGGAAGATGTGGGAGATGGCTCAGCAAGCAATGTGCTTGCCTGAATTCGGAGCCTGGAGCCCACACAGAAGCAAGACACACAGTGCTTGTCTGTGAGCCCAGCACTGGGAGAGTCCTGGAGCTCCCTTGCCAGGCACTCGAACCCAATTGGTAAACTGAGTCAACGAGAGGCCAGAAAGTGAGCTGGAGAATGACTGAATGGCACCTAGTCTTGACCTCGAACACGTATACACAGACAGCATACACACAAGAACACATGATAGACCACACAGACACAAGAGAGTACATTGTGGATTAGCTTGGTGGTGGGAGTGTTGCATTTTTTGTCCATGTTGAGGGTTAGGAGTGGCAGGGTCTGGCCTAGATCCCACTGGGTTTCAGCGACCTTGGTGTGGCCCGTTGGCCCCCCAGGAGTTCTCCCTGATGAGAGTGATGAGCTGCCGGGGTGCCCAGCCTGTGACATACGTGTCCTAAGATAGTTATGCGATGCAGCACATTGGTTGATGAGAATATAGTGCGGCGTGCAAACACTGGACACCTCTGCACACACGCACATCTGTCTCTTCTGACTGTGTTTGGAGGGGAGCAAGTCCAGAGAGCTGGAGGATAGCAGCGTGAACTGGGGCCCCTGAGTCCCGAGAGTGAGCCTGAGAGCAGGTTGGAGACAGGCACATGGACTAGTTGGGCTGCTGGTCACACATGGGGTGGCATAGGGTGCGACTGGACAGGTAGGCTACACAGAGTCATAGTAAAGAAGGTTCCCCTACCCCCACCCCTGAGAGATGGGAAACCAAGAGCTAGATCAGATCTGTGACTTGGTAAGGGTGGCATCAATGTGAAAGGTGATTTCAGGGGACGAAAAATGGAGGCATGCGGAGGTATTGCCACAGTAAGCATACAAGAAAGAAGGGCCAAACGGGACCCTTGTATGGGAGATGGAATCGGGGGTCTTGCCAGTAAGGTATGGGGGGAAGTGAGGGGAGGAGGAACTGAGGGTATTTCCAAGGCTTCTGGGGACAGGTGGGAGGAGTCCTTTATTAAAATAGTTTTGTGAGCAGATCTGTTTCCAGGGAAAGACAGGGTCAGCTGGTCTCCAGAGTTTGCAGTCCTGCTGGGATGTTGAGCGGACAGAATAGTGCTGCATGCTGGCATCTGGGGTGGGCACGACAGCGAACGGTCCAGGTGAAGCTGGAGACGTGTGGGCAGGTGCATGGCCTGGTGTCGGAGAAACGCTGTCGGTGGCAACAGGGTAGAAGCCTGGCACTATTGACATATATGAGCGGCTCTCAGGGTGAAGCCTGCATGCATTCTGAGAGAACATTCTGGTTCTGTCTGCCCCCAGCTCATTGCTCTCAGAGAGTCCAGGGCAGTGGAAGCCAACTTCCTGTGAAGAGCTACATAGAAAATACCTTAGGTTGTGTGGCGCTGTGCACGCTAGTTAACAACCAGATTAGGGAAAGTAGTCAAGGGTAACAGTATGTGACAAAGTGGATACAAGAGTGTTTCAATAAAACTTTATTTACAAGAACAGGAAGCGGGTTGAGTTTTTTTTTTTTTTTTTTTTTTTTTTTTTATTTCCTGGCCTGGCTCCTACCTTGTTATGTCAGCTACCTGGAATTTGGTCTCTTGGCTTGTGAGCGCCTTCCGCAGGGGAGCTTTGTCTTGTATGTTCTAGATTCCCAGACTCAATGCAGCCATCGCTACAGGGCTTCTGCTTGCTGTTATGACTGCTTTGCAGCTAGACAGACCTGGGGCCGCTCAGTCCACCATACCTCATAGTTGTTTGCCGGCCAAGCAGCTTGTGTGGGTTCAGCCCAAGTTTGTGTCTGGCTCTAGCCAGTTCTAAGAGTAACTTGGTGACTCCTACCCTCGGACTGACCACTTTATTGGTCTTTGTTGGAGAGCACTGGGTAGCAGTGTGGGGTAGCAGTGGTGACTGGCTGTTGAGCTGAATGTCAGTTGCTATTCTTGACCCTCCCATAGGTCAGCTTGTGGGATCCTCTCGAACTTTGGCGGGTGTGGCGTCATGAGCGCCTTTGTGTAAAAGAGGAGGCCGTGCACTGTGCACCCGGTTCACCACCGTGGGCCTGCTTGGTGTGGCCCCTGACCCTTTGAAGCTGCCGCTTGCCCAGCTCACACCATGGGGTTGTTGTAGCTGAGTCGGATGAAATCACGTGCGTGATTACCCGTCTTTATGGCGAGATGGCAGGGCACCCACGCTAGCGCACACCTCTCCGGCTCTTGCCTCTCGCAGCAGCAGGAAGATGATTCCGGAGGAGAGGATGATGCCGAGGTGCAGCAGGAGTGTCTGCACAAGTTTTCCACCCGGGACTACATCATGGAGCCCTCCATCTTCAACACGCTGAAGAGGTGTGTGAGCGCAGTGCACACTCGGGGGCTCAGGAGAGTTTTATGGTGCAAGGAATGTGCTCTTGGAGTGGAAGGTTTGAAGAGTCCCCTGGCACCTTGGAAGACCCTTACACTTGCCCATGCCTTCCTCCTGCCCGCCTGTTCACCCCGGCTCCTCTGTGGCCACTCATTGTAAAAGCCGCCATTTTGCTCTTCCCAGGTATTTCCAGGCAGGAGGGTCTCCAGAAAATGTCATCCAGCTCCTGTCTGAGAACTATACAGCGGTGGCCCAGACTGTGAACCTGTTGGCTGAGTGGCTCATTCAGACAGGTGCTTGAGAGGATGAGCCCTGTCCTGGCCGCTCATATCTCTCTCTCTCTCTCTCTCTCTCTCTCTCTCTCTCTCTCTCTGTGTACACTACAGGTGTGTGTGCATTGCATGTGTAGGTAGGCATATGGAGGCCCCAGCTTGTTTTGAGAGTCAACTTAGATTGCTTTATTACCTTACTTGTTAAAGTGGAGTGTCGGTCAACCCCAGGGCTTGCAGCTGTGGCTGCTCTCACTAGCAGCTTGCTCTGGGAATGCCCTGTCTCTGGTGTGTGAGTGGAATTCCTGGGGGGGCCACCATGCCTACCTGACTTTGGGTATCCGAATTCCGTTCCCCGTGTTCGCGTGGCAAGGACCTTTGGGTCCTTAGATGCTGATAAATTCTGAGCATTCTTGGTCTCTAAGATCCAAAGGCAGAGGATTGACCCCTCCCTGTGTGCCCAGCTCTGAGCTGTGAGTCAATCACTGGGTTAGCAGGTACCCTGTGACTGGAGTGCTCACTGACCTTCTTCCGCAGCCATAGAATTACAGCATCACAGTGTGTGTTCAGTGTTGCCTTTCAAGAGGCCTGTTATAGCCAGCGCTAAATTATGGGTAATTTCGGACTGGTTCGATGGTGGCCTTTAGCTAATATGATCAGAATAGAGCCTTACTGTAAATCCACTGAATTGGGGACAGCGACGTCACTCAAGCACTGTCCGGAAACAGCTGCCTCACCGCCGTCAGGGTGACGAGTCTGAGGGTGGCCCTTGGCTGCACCTGCTCTCTCCATGGGGACAGAGTGTACTCTCCAGCACCTCACCTGTCAGGTCTGGTCCTCTGTCTTTGAGATGTCCCTCTCCTGACCACACAGACAGAGTAGCCATCCCATAGACTCGTACTCGGTTCCTTTTACGGCCTTATCACTGAATAAATAGCTCTAGAAACTTTCTCAGGGGTCCAGAACCTTCGCACTGTTGTAGTTGGTAGCAGCTCTGCGACACCGGCAGGCTGGCCCTGCTGCTTCTGTGTATGGTGGGGGTAGAGGGGGCGTGGGTAAAGCTTCCTTTTTCTCCCAGGTGTTGAGCCAGTGCAGGTGCAGGAGACTGTGGAGAACCACCTCAAGAGTTTACTGATCAAGCATTTTGACCCTCGGAAGGCAGATTCTATCTTCACGGAAGAGGGAGAGGTGAGGGGGGTGCCTGACAGCACAGCCTGGGCCTTTGCCAGCCTCCTTGCTGTGTTCTCTTCTCAAGAGTGGGGTACTTAAGCCGGGCGATGGTGGCGCACGCCTTTAATCCCAGCACTTGGGAGGCAGAGGCAGGCGGATCTCTGTGAGTTCGAGACCAGCCTGGTCTACAAGAGCTAGTTCTGGGACAGGCTCCAAAACCACAGAGAAACCCTGTCTCGAAAAACCAAAAAAAAAAAAAAAAAAAAAAAAAAGAGTGGGGTACTTGATGGGAAGCTGCCAGTGGTGGGGCCAAGAGAAGGCCCATGGCCTCCTCCAACTCCTGGGTGCAGGTGTGGGGTTAGAAGCCTGGTAGGGGGTCCTCCAGGAAACACAGGAGGTCACAGTGCAGGTCTCGTCAAAAACGTATAGATGCTGTGGGGTACTGGGGGATCAGGCTGAGGGTGAGCTTCGAGGGCAGAGGGCAGGGTGGGAGGGAAGGTGTAGGAAACATCTCAGACTGTGCTGCAGCGCTCAGGCCTTCCCTCCGCAGCAGCAGCGGTCTCTAGTGACACTAGCTCAGACACTGGCAGAGCCCATGGCTCACACGGAAGCCAGAAGACATTTTCATGGGCAGAACCACCTGTGCCATCCCAGTTGCTTTTTTATCTCCTGCCAAGGGCATAGGGCTTGTAAGCATGAGGTACCCGGTGGGCCCAGGGATACATGGCCATGGACTTTTCACATGTCTCCCAGAAAGCATGTTTCTGCACCCTTCTGAGAAGTTCGGCAGGTCTTTCAAAAGCTGTGAGCAGGCACCCAGGAAGCCAGCCGTGCAGCTGACTGTATGACTGTAGCAAGGCCTGCTTCCCCAGAGCTAGGGACCCCCCCGGGGTCTCTTCCAGCTGCAGTGATTGCTTCTGCAGCACAGACTTCCCAGACTCAAGTGAGACCTTTGGCCTTGCCCTTGTTTCCGGCAGACCCCAGCGTGGCTTGAGCAGATGATTGCACACACCACATGGAGAGATCTGTTTTACAAGCTGGCTGAGGCCCATCCTGACTGCTTGATGCTCAACTTCACTGTGAAGGTAGGGCAAGTCCTAGAGCCCAGAAAAGAGGGGAAAAGAGGAGCTGCTCTGCTCTCTTCTTGGTAAAGCTTTTCTTGGTGGGCTTTTCATCCTTTCCCTTCCATCAGCCTCACACTGAGCAAAGGGAACAGAGAATTGGTATCCGTGCTTAGGTCGGCATCGACTGATTCAGGGTTAGACAGTGGGGTTTCGATTGTGTGTATCTGCTCAAGGGCCTCAGGCCAACACCAAGGCCCAGACGAGACTGTGAGTCTGGTTGAGCGAGCACGCACCTAGATGGTATCACAGCAGGAAGCACAGGAAAAGTTGGGGTTAAAGACCAGTGCTCACTTGGCTCACACAATTGACTGGCTAACCACTCTGAAAGGTGGGGCCCCCAGATGCTGACCCTTGGCTCTTGGGTTATATGGCAGCTCATTTCTGATGCGGGGTACCAAGGGGAGATCACCAGCGTGTCCACAGCCTGCCAACAGTTGGAGGTGTTCTCCAGAGTGCTTCGGACCTCTCTAGCCACAATCTTGGATGGAGGAGAAGAAAACCTTGAGAAACATCTTCCCGAGTTTGCAGTAAGCCCCTCTGAATATCAGCGGAAGGGGGCTACCCAGGGTCAGGCTCTGCAAGACCCCTCTCCGTAAAGTATCTCCAGGTCAGAGAGCCCTGGACAGAACCCTTCGTCTGCATTTATCACTGTGACCTGAACTCTGTCTCCCTGCCATCTTCTAGAAGATGGTGTGCCACGGGGAGCACACATACCTGTTCGCACAGGCCATGATGTCCGTGCTGGCCCAGGAGGAGCAGGGTGGCTCTGCAGTGCGCAGGGTCGCTCAAGAAGTCCAGCGCTTTGCCCAGGAGAAGTAAGAGATGTTCCTGCTTGCCTTGCTCTTTCTTCTTTTCCTCAGAAAGCCCAGCCTTAGTGTACAGCTCAGCCTCCAGCTCCATCAGGTTCCAGGCCAGTTCCCCCCGTGGGGCTGACGTGGGTATAGCTTCGGGCGCCCCGGCCGGTGGAGTGGCTCGTGTGCACTTGTGCTCGTGACAGCAGAGTAGCCCCGGCCTGGTCTCCAGTGCCCTGCTTGCTCATGGAGTCCAAGGCATTTCATCTTCTGCTGCCGAGGCTTCCCTGAGGAGGTGTGCAGGGTGTGTGACTCCCTCGTGGAGGTCACGGCTACTCACTGTAGCTGTTGTTCCCGGGGGTCAGTTGGTCAAGAGTGAATGGCAGGAATGCGGGCGAGCCCAGGGTCCTGCCCGCTCAGCATTGCACGTTTAAGGTGAAGGGAAGGGAAAAGCTGTTAGTAATGGAGTGGCTTTCCAACCAGAGGCCACGATGCCAGTCAGATCACGCTGGCCTTGGGCACGGCTGCCTCCTACCCTCGGGCCTGCCAAGCTCTCGGTGCCATGCTGTCCAGGGGAGCCCTGAATCCTGCGGACATCACGGTCTTGTTCAAGATGTTCACCAGCATGGACCCTCCTCCCGTGGAGCTCGTAAGCTGCCTCCGCTTCAGGGAGGCCAAGTGCCCCACACCAGGTGTCAGGGTGGTTTGGGGAGGCCTCTGAGTTCCCTCCTTCTCTTAAGGCCACGCATGCAGGTCTCAAACTAGGCCAGCTATCCTGCCTTAGCTTCCCTGAGTGCTGGGGGTCACAGGCATGGCTACACCTGACATTAAGTTCTCCTCCCAACCTCTCTGGCACTCCTGGAATTGAAGGCAGGGCCCATTGCATTCTGAGCAAGCGGTTCACCACAGGTGCATCTTATGCCCCCGTCAGCCTTCACCCTGTCAGAGCCCTACAGGTGGGTGATCAGGGCCTCCCTCCTGCCAGCCCACTCCTGAGTGTGCCTCTTCTTAGATCCGGGTGCCTGCCTTTTTGGACCTGTTTATGCAGTCACTATTCAAGCCAGGAGCCAAGATCAACCAGGACCACAAGCACAAGTACATCCACATCCTGGCTTACGCTGCTAGCGTGGTTGAGACCTGGAAGAAGGTACTGTCAGTGCCGAGAACCTGTGGGCTCAGACCAGTGGCCTCCTCGGCTCTGGCACCGTGTGGGGCTTTGGGTGCAAGAACTCTCCAGCCTGCCCAGCACTGGAAATGTCTTTACCACTGTGCACAAGATACTGAAAGAGCGCAGTGCCCTCAGGAATTGTGTGGCGTCTTTTCCTCTAGGACTGGCTAGTGGGATGAAACTTGCCTGTGCCTCCCATACTGCAGCCCTATGACCTGGTTTCTGTGGGCGATAGGACTGTAGTTTGACAGTTGACTTTTGAGTCTGCAGACAGGGAAGGGGCCATCCTGGGGTACCCTCCAGAAGGGCCACAGTCCCATCATCACTCAGCAGCTTTTATGGTTTCAGAACAAACGGGTGAGCATTGGCAAGGATGAGCTGAAGTCCACATCAAAGGCTGTAGAAACGGTCCACAATCTGTGCTGTAATGAGAACAAGGGGGCCTCGGAGCTGGTAGCCGAGCTGAGCACACTCTATCAGTGCATTAGGTGAGTGTCACACCGGTCCCCCATCCAATTTCTGGAGTGCCAGGCCTCACATCTCGATGGTTACAGTGTGAACTCTCACGGAGAGCAAGCAAGAGGAGCTTGGGTTGCTCATTCTTTTTTTCTTTTTTTGTCTTTGTTTTTTGAGACAGCCCTGGCTGTCATGGAACTAGCTCTTGTAAACCAGGCTCGCCTCGAACTCACAGAGATCTGCCTGCCTCTGCCTCCGTGCACCACCACTGCCTGGCGGGGTGGATCCTTCTTAACACACATGGAGAGCTTAAGCAACCGTGACAGTTTGTGTGCTCTTCAGGTGCTTTGTGGCCAAAAATGTGTTCAGCAGGCCCTCAGTGAGTAGAGAAAGGCATCCAGAATTAGAAAAACGGGCTTAAAGAATGGGTTCATTTGTAGTAAGACTGTGAAGCCAGCAGGCATTGCCTGGACGGAGTGATTCGTGATTAAGTACACAGTGCATCTCGGGAACTGCATCCTCTCAGGCTCTCGCCTCTTGCCCGGTTCCTGGGGACAAAGAAAGCATCTGAAATAACAGTAGCCGTGAGCAGGGTCTGCCGGGCGCCATGCTCTGCTTTGATGATTTTTCCTTTGTGATTTAGCGGAGTGGTTTGAAGGAGCGAGAATCAAATCCCTCCTGAGAGGAGGAGCTGGTCTCATCAAACCAGTTCTGCCCTGCAGAAGTGCGAGCCTGCAGGGCAGAGTGAGGGAGAGTCGCTGTGTCCCCAGACTTTGTTCTTGCTTTCCAGCCCTTTATTGTTCCTTAGCTTGGCTCACCCTCCTTCCCCACCCCGCCCCCACTGGTAGTCAAAGGAAGCCTGTACCTTGTCTGCCTGCAGGTTCCCAGTGGTGGCGATGGGTGTTCTGAAATGGGTAGACTGGACAGTGTCAGAACCGAGATACTTCCAGCTGCAGACTGATCACACGCCGGTTCACCTGGCCTTGTTGGATGAGGTGAGAGGCAGAAGGGCCACTTCTGAGGTACACAGTGGTCTGTGTCTTAGACCTTTGTCCTGACGTGAGGGTAGTAGATGCTCTCTTCAGAGCTGGTGGCCTGTGTCCCGCCTCCCATGAGGCTATCTTTTTAAGGACCTAGTTTCAGTGACTGTAGATGTGTTTATCCAGTGTTATCAGAAGGGAAGCCTAGAAGCTGACAAGTGCTGTCCCCATCAGTGGTAAGCCCCCTCGGGTGGCTGTGACAGTCCCGTGCATTCCCTGTGTGCTGCCAGTAAGCCCAGAGAGGCCAGCAGGTGCCTCAGTGACGCTCGTTTGTCCACAGATCAGCACCTGCCACCAGCTCCTGCACCCCCAGGTTCTGCAGCTGCTTGTTAAGCTTTTTGAGACCGAACACTCCCAGCTAGACGTGATGGAGCAGGTGAGCTGTGTCTCGGGTTGTTGGGGCTGGGAGAGTTCCAGTTCTGACCTGCTCTCCTGGCCTTGCTCTTCCATAGCTCGAGTTAAAAAAGACCCTGCTGGACAGGATGGTGCACCTGCTGAGCCGTGGCTACGTGCTTCCTGTGGTCAGCTACATCCGCAGATGTCTAGAGAAGCTGGACACCGACATCTCACTGATTCGGTACTTTGTCACTGAGGTCAGTAGTACCCTCCTTCCACTAGCCCAGCCCTTCTGGCCTGATGTCATTCTGAGATCAATGGCAGTCATGGTGACACTGATGATTTATTAGGTTCGCCCCACCTGTGGGACCTCTGCTGGGTCCCCTGCATTACATTCTGTGGCTTGCGGTTGGAAGCTGGGGAGTCTCTGGGGAGGCCCTGATGGTGGGAGAGCCATGTCACACCGCCTGTGCCAAGTGCTGTGTCCCCACACCAGCACTGCGGTGACCCTGAGGTCTCCCCGCTAGGTTCTGGACGTCATTGCCCCGCCATACACCTCAGACTTTGTACAGCTATTCCTCCCCATCTTGGAAAACGACAGCATCGCGGGTACCATCAAAGCGGAGGGCGAGCACGACCCCGTGACCGAGTTCATTGGTAAGGCCCCTAAATGTCCTTTTGCCATGCTGCCCCCCTCACTCCTCCCCTGCTCTAACCCGGTGGCCCCGTGTTCCCGCACAGCCCATTGCAAGTCTAACTTTATCGTGGTGAACTGAGACCCCCCAGAGCTTGAGAAGAACCTGCCGGGCCAGGCTCAGGACTAGAGGACTGGATCAGGAAGCTGCTTATGAAGACTCAGCCTCCCGGAAGGAAGGAGGGTCTGCTGGGAGGGAGCAGGCAGCTTTTCTCAAAAAGCCTGTGTTGGCAGTGCCCAGGAGAAGCTGCTGTGCTGGACGCCCCTCTGTTGTCAGTGTGGCCCCTGCACCGCATGTCACGTGCAGGAGTCGGGTGTGCACCTATCCGGAGAAACCCAGTAGGCCTGGGGTAGTGAGGATCCAGAGCGGGGACGCCTCCATGAGTCACTTTTAGGGTTTATGTAAGCTTTCTACCAATGACCCAGGTGGCTGGGTGTTTTACTGTTTTAATTTGCCAAGAGTAATGATGAGCTGGGTGGGTGTTTCGTGCTATTCCCATGTAAATAAAGTGCACAGACCGAGTGCTCGGTGAGCTAGATCCTTTATTTACCGCGTAGGCAGTCTGGGATTGTCCTCCCTTCAGACCTCAGAACTGCTCTAGACCATAGCTGTCTTCTCCAGGTGGCTGAAGGCAGGGCTCTGGTCCTGAGGGCCACAATGAGGTGCGGTTCCTCCTTTACCATCTCTTCTCGGGATGGCTTCTGCAGCCCACACTCTGCTCCTCATGGCCACAGGCACCGTTTCTAGCTGTTCAGTGTCCAGTGTTGATAACCACCCATCCCTGCCATGGTTTCCAACGTTGCCTCCAGAGACGGCGACTTAAACAATGGGATCCCCGTACGTGCAGGCCTCCTCAATGGCCAGGTTGTAGCTGCCACCCGCGCCTCCCTTGTAGGTGCTGGTTACGATCCTCATCCAGCCCCTCTCACCCTGTAAGGAGCAAGAACTCGGCATTAGTGCCTCAGGACACGGCCCCCTGCTCACCCTCTGTGCTGTAGAACTCCGGTCTGGACAAAGCTCTGACTTGGTTCTCTGAGCAGTTCTTAGCATAAGGACTCTCCGCAGGCAGCTAGACAATCTAAGAACGTGACTGTCTCCCTATTAATACCTGGCTTGTGGCCATTCAGTAGACGTGGCTGACACTTTGTCACCTCCACGTCTTCCCCGTGGCCTCTTCCGGAGTATTCCTGTGTCTTTATTGAGCAACAGTCAAAACTGTGTCCTAAAACCACAAGCTGCAGGTTTCCTGCCTTGGACTTTTTGTTGTTGTTTTTCAAGACAAGGTTTCTCTGTAGCTTTGGAACCTGTCCTGGAACTAGCTCTTATAAACCAGGCTGGCTGTGAATTCAGAGATCCGCCTGCCTCTGCCTCCCAAGTGCTGGGATTAAAGGCGTGGGCCACCACCACCCGGCTCCCTTGGACTTTTGACCTAACTCAAACAAGTATTCCTGAAAAACATGAAGCATCGCTACCATCAGGACCACTTGGCCCCAGCCCTGGCCGTGGGGTAGTTTGGGGAGGAGCCACTGGCTGCTAAGCACTGGTGATGCACAGGACAGTAGCAGCCCTACACAGCTCAGACCTCAGAAGTTGCTTGTGTCCTGGTGAGACACAAGCCAGCCCTCCACTCCGCTGCCGCTGCCGGGGAGAGGCGCAGATTCTGGTCTGACCTTCAAAAAGGGAACTACTTACCCAGGGTTCGCCCCATGAATTGCGGACAATCCAGTACTCGGTTCCGTCACTGCTGATGCCCCAGCCCGTCACGGAGATGATGTGGTTGATAACTGTCTGGTCCTGGTGCTCGGCATAGATGCCTCCAGTGTAGTTCACCATCTTCTCCGTCACCATTATCCCGCAGCTGAGAGAGCCCACCGGTTAGCGATGGGAGAAGCAATCGGCGCTTGTGGTGGCACCTGGCTTACAGTAGTGAGTCCTGCCTGGTGACCCCACCAACACCCCCACTCACCACAGCCAGGGCCTTCTCTACCTAACTACACAGAAGTTCCCTGTTACTGGCAAAGTGGAGCTCAAGCTGGGGGTCAAAGTGGCCAGGGGGAAGGGTGAACAAGACACAGTTGCACGTAGGTGCACAGACCCAGACCTCTCCCTTACCTGATGGGACCATTGGTGTAGATCTCTGCCATCATCTTCTCCCTACCCGACAGGGAGCCATAGTCACCCACTCTCCAGAGGGTGTAATTCTGGATGGGATGGCACTCTTTGAATTCGGTGCAGGTCCCACACTGGTTAAATTTGTCACATTCTAGAACACAAGAAGTCAGCATGACACCGTCTCCTCATTAGCCCACTAATGAAGCCAGCCCCATCCTCTCCACTTTTCTAATTTAGCCCGCCATTCATTAGCTGATAGCGGAAGCCCTCCAGGTGCCGCTTGATTATGCGTCTCTCAGCTACAGGCATGGGGAAACCTCCACCAGGCCGGGGCAGAACAGAAAGAACACACTTTGATTAGTGCATGCTAGGCACTCTGACGTGGCCCTTCCCTTCTCCGTTAAAGGCTGGGAGAGGACCTCACAGCATGCTGTAATTGAAAACCCAGTGCAATCACTATTAAAATGTAACCAGATGATTGCACTGCTGGCTAGTGACTAAGGAGGCCAAAATACTTGATTTAAAGAAATGTGTCCTCTTGTTACTTGGCTTGAGAAATATCAGAATCCGGTTTAAGGAATAGCCAAAGCCATCCCAAGGAGTAGGAACATTCATGGAGGTGTCTCAATACCTCAAATTACACTACAGAGCTATAGTGACAAAGACTGGTGCTGGCGTAGAAACAAGACAGACAGACAAAGCAGAGAACCTGGAAATAACTGGCAAAGCTCTGCCCCTTAAACTCAAGACAAAGGAGCAAAAACATACATTGGGGAAAAAAGCCTATTCAACCAAGGGTGCTGGGAAAACTAGATATCCACCTAAGAAAAATAAAGTTAGAGCCATACTTTTCATCCTGCACAAAAATCAGTTCCCATCGGATCAAAGACCTTAACCTAAAACCCGAAACACAAAGTTCTAGACAAAAATACAGGGAATAAATACCCCTCAAGATGCTAGGGTAGCTAGAACTTTCTGAATAGAACGCCAATAGCACAGGAGTTGGCCCCAAATAACAGACGAGACACTGGAAAAGAAAACGTTTCCGTATAGCAGAGGAAACATTCAGCAGAGCACACAGGCCAGAAGTGGGGAGAACCTTTGCCAGCCCCATTCCAGACACGGCTGGAATCTAGAACTTACAAAGAATCACAGATAAATACCAGCGAACGGCTACACGAAACATAAACTGTCAAAACTGAATTTAAAGGCGGTCTGGACATGGTGGCACACACCTTTTTTGTTTGTTTGTTTGGTTGGTTTTTGTTATTTGTTTTTGAGCCGGTTTCTCTGTGCAACCCTGGCTCTCCTGGAACTCTGTAGACCAGGCTGGTCTTGAACTCACAGAGCTTCTCCTCCCTCTGCCTCCAGGTGTTGGGATTAAAGGTAGCATACATTAATTCTCACTCAGGAGACAGGAAGGTGGATCAATGAGTTTGAGGCCTGGTCTACACAGCAAGTTCCAGAATAGCCAAGGCTATTACAGTGAGCACTGTCTCAAACAGGGAAAAAGAAAAAAGTTAAACATCCCTAGTCATCAAGCCGTCAGAGAAATGCAAATTAAAACTACTTTGAGAAACTACCTCATCCTGGTCAGAATGACTATCATCAAGAAATCTGACCACAAATGTTGGAGAGGAATTTTGGGGAAAAAAGGAACCCTTATTTATGGCTGGTGGGGTTCAAATTAATACGGCCATTATGGAAATCAGCTTGGAAATTGCTCAAAAATTAAAAATAGAGCTAGCATATGGCCCGGCTGCTTCACCCCTGCGGACATACCCTGAGCGCTGAACGCCCTACCGTAGAGATGCTTGCGTGTCCACGCTTATTGCTGCTTTATTCGGCCGCAGCAGCAAAGAGCTGGAGTCAAACCCCTGTCCATCAGCAGATGAACGGATAACGAAAACCTGGCACATGTAAAACAAACACTATTCCGCAGAAAAATGAAATCACAATATTTGCAGAATGAATGGACTTAGCATTTATAAAGCGAAGTGGCCCAAATTCAGAAAGAAAAAAATCCCTGTTCACCTTCGTATGCAGATCCTAGCCCATATGTACACGTGTGTGCAGGTACACAAGAGCACTCGTGTGTAACGTGGGAAGGACAAGTAAAAAGGGCAAATGCTAGTGACATCACATCTATAAGATGTTCCATATAAGTTTTTTGAATAGCCTTTCAAGGAATCACATGTTGGTTTTTCTTTTTGAATTTTCCAGACAGGGTTTCTCTGCCTCTGCCTCCCAAGTGTAAGGATTAAAGGTGTGCCCCAGAATCACGTGGTGGAATCAAGATTTTCTGAATGCAATGATGTGCCCTGGATGGGCAGTGTCCCCACGTGATTTCACGAGGGCCTGTTGCCTCACTGGGGGATCTGAATTGTAAATTATGCTTTGTGTTGAACACCCCTGCAGAATGCCAAACTTGTATTCATTAAGCAAGAATTGTAGTTATCCACATAACAGAATGTGAAGGTTGCTGAAAGTATGTTGATAATAATCGTAGTTTTAGAATTTCTGAGATGCCTGGGAATAGGGCTTTTATCGCACCGAAACTCAAAGAGGCACATACTGGGAATCTGAAAATACTCAGAAACCTGCACGTATCCGCTGTATGTTATAAATTCTAAAATATATGACTGTTGCTGAATAAATGTACTTTGTTTTAAAAAAAATTAGGGAAAAGAATTAGGTCTGAGGGCTGGAGAAATCGGTCAGTCAAGTGCCTGCCACTGCAATCCCGGGGAACTGATCTCAGAGAGGCTCAGCACCCGCACCACGTCAGCGAGATGGGGCTGGTCTGGAATCCAAGACCGGGCCGTGAAGCAATGCAGGTCTCTCTAGTCCACTTGCCAGCCAGGCTAACAAAATGGATGCACTCCAGACTCAGAGGACAAGATGGAGCGCAGAGGAGGACACCCGTGAGGCTGACCTCAGTCCAGACCCTTCCCCAGGGCAGTAAACTCCTGGAGAATGACATCATCAGTTCATTTTGTCCCTCAGGCGTCACTGCTCAGTGTGAGGTACGCCAGCAACATGGCGGCCTTCATTTGTTCCTCTAAGAGGGGACTGTTGAGTGGTTCTGATGAACCCAACCACCTGTGAGTCTGGAGGGGACCAGAGGGACCTAGCCTCAGCTGGATGACACCAGTTTGGAAGTGGAGGAGAGATAGGACCCCAGGAACATTCCACAAAGCAGTCCCTGGCCTCTACCCTGAATCTGTTCCCATCCAGGACAATGAACTCAGCCAATTAGGTCAGAGAATTCTTTCAATTCTTTGGGAGTGAGGCGGTAGGGTCCATGAGGTAGCTAGACAAGGGGACACCATCCACAGGGGTGTTGTAAAGTGACCAACTGCCCTCCAGGTACCTGAGTCCCCAGAACATCCTGCCGCAGCCATGAGGGATGTTTATGGATCTGAGTCCCCCAGAGCATCTTGCTCTAGCCATGAGGGACCAACTGCCCTCTAAGCACCTTCTGAGTCGTCGTCCCTGCCCCCAGCATCCTGCTGTAGCCACGAGAGCATTCTAAGGATCAAAGTTTACAGCCAGGAAGGATGGATTTGAGTTTCCTTTTCTTTGGTTTCCAAGGAAAGCAGCACAAAGGGACGTGCCAACCATAGGTTTCCGGGCCAGCAGCTCTGTCCATGTCCAGGACTGTCCAGGACTGCTGGGCCAGGAAGCAGCTGGTGCTCCATTTCAGCTGGGCAGGTTAACTTGCAGCTCAGAAAGCAGCCCCACCACCTGCTCTCTGCTCCAGACCAAGGGAAAGAGACACTTCCTCCCATCGGGGGCCTGCTTGGCCCCTTATAAAAGGCCCATAAAACCACCCAAATGCCAGGTATGAGAACTCACACACGCACACATCCAGTCCTGGCTACAGGGGTGTGGCTCTGCTTATATATTTACTTTCAATACTGGAGACTGAGCCTCCTCATGGACGGCAGGCAAGCGCCATCACTGAGCTACTTCTCCAGCCTGGAGTGCTCTTCTGGTGTCTCTCCATGCTGACTCAGCAGGGACCATGGGTTCCAGCTTCCTGCTACCCTAACCCCAGCCCACCAGGTTCGAGTGACATCAGACCATCCAGCTCTTCCTGGGGGCTGCATTCTCCACCCCCACCCTCCAGCATCCCAGCCAGTATGACAGACGTGGGATCCTCGGCTCCCGGCCACTCTCCCTTGAAAGAGAAAAAAAGACCGTGTACATCAGTGTGGGGGCGCAGGCAGGGCCTACCCTGGTCCTTGGCCTGGTAGTTGTTGCAGGTCTCATCGGGGATGCCATGCTTATGGGCATAGGCCCACACTGGAAGGTCATTGCCGCCCTCGCAGGAGCCAGCGTTGCCACAGTCGATGACGTTCTGCACGGAAAGCATGGTGGAGGGCCACGCGCCTTTCCTCTTGATGTTGATGCGGTCTGCAAAAGTCAGCACGCTGGTCAGCACCGCCCAGTTCCCCCAATGCTGTAAGGCTCTCTGCCTGCTGCTCCCTCTGTGGTGCAGGCCTCAGCTCAACTGTGGCTTCAGGGACATGCTCTGGTCTTCCTAGGGCACTGTGAGGCCTGTGTGTGTCTGTAAGTGTCACAAGGCAGGGCCAGATCCCACGGAGCTACAGTATGGCAGCAAAGCCACCTGTGTGAGGAGGCTAGTGACTAGTCACTGACCACACGGAGAGGCGGGCATGGGCATCTCCAGGGAAAATGGCAGCCTAGGGAGCCAAACACCAGCGCGCAGTGCTCATGTGTTGGTCCCACACACTGAGGGGCAGCTAGGATCATCACAACATCCACCAGGGCAGGGCTGACCTGCGTCCTGCAAAGCCTCCTTGCTCTTCACCCTCAGGCTACACACACAGCCCACAGCAGATGCTACCCCCTTCCCCAGCCTCACCTGCTCTTCCCCAAGCAAAGCCTATCCTTGTTTTCCCTCCGTCCTACAGACTTCAGCCCTGGGTCACCTCCCCTACTCTCCCACTCTGGTCCTGCTCCACAAGGTTGCCATCTAACAGCACAGAACCTTCTAGAACCACCCCTCACATGCCCTGCACATACACCCTTGATGACTTCAGAGAGCATGTCACGGAAATACTCAAAAGCAGACCACCTTGTCCCATCACCATTTAGACCCACTCCTGTGCCACAACAGAAAGCTGCCCAAGGCCACGGGCCCACCCTTCCCGTCTTGTTTCCCTGATTTGGCTCCCTGTAGCCTTCTTTCCTCTACATTCCCATCAGGAGTGCACCTCTCAATGAGGGGCATCCCCAAGCGCACAGACCTGCCCTTCCCGGAGTCCAACCCAGGGTCCCAGGACTTTACGCCTTGCCTCAGCAGCGCGAGGTGGGGTTCACCACTGCTTATGTGCTTATGTCTCTTTGGCCTCCCAAGCTGCTCTTGCCAAGGTCCCTAGCTCGACATCACCCATCCATCCTAACCCCTCTTCACCCACACGAGACTGTCTCTTTCAGAGGGGCAGCAGAGGAGCCACTCCGCCCTTCTGGAAGTGCCTGGGCTGTCTCTTTTACATTCAACCTTAGCAGTGTTTCTTGAGGCTTGCTGAGAGCCCTTTTCTCCTGTTCTCTGTTCTCTCCCTTCTCACGTCAGTGGCCGGCTGGATAGCCTCAGGCCTGGCGTCCCCTACCTCTGCCGCAATGTCTAGCTTCAACCTGACCAACTACGTGGCTCCAGAATTTGCAGGCTCCTTGGGATGACCCTTCTACACAATCCACTCTGCCTCTTCTAACTTGGCACCCTTTTCATCCTCAGAGTTCCAGTCCCACCTTCTGTGCGCTGTATGCTGTGCAAACTGTAGACGCAAGCCAGCAGGAGCAAGCTCTATTCTGTGGACTTGTACCGCAGCACAGGGGGCAAGATGATGGGCAAGCAGAACAGCACTGCCAGGCGACGTTCTGGGGAGCACCCAGGGGCTGAGGTATCAGGTACATAGTGCAGTCTGGCAAATGTCCATCCATGGTGGTCTGGATGAGAACGGGGCCCCGCAGCAGCCTCAAGTCTCTAGAGGGTGGACTGTTGGGGGAAGGTGTAGGACATGTGGCCTTGATGGAGGAGGTGTGTCACTGGGGCTGTGCTTTGAGATTTCAGAAGACCACACCAAGCCCAGGTCTCTCTGCCTCACGCTTGTGGACCAGAGGCCTCAGCAACTGCCCCAGCCCATGCCTGCTCTCACGCTCTCCACCATGATGGTCACTGACTTCCTCTCTGAAACGCTAAGCAAGTCCCCAGCAAGTGCTTCCCGAGTTGCCTTAGTCATGGTGTCTCTTCACAGCAACAGAACAACGACTAAGATGCCATCCAAGGAGAGAAGCGTGAGGACCTGAGGAGAGTCTTGCACATGACGGTACCTAGGCCTCAACTGCCGGTGTGGACACGAGGGAGGAGCCAGACTTCCAGCCAGAGGTCAGAGAAGGCCCTTGTCATTGATGGTCTCAAGTATGGAAATATGATGGGACTAGGGTTTAACAGGCATATTCTGGAAATCTCTTGCCCGAGACCAGCAGGAGTCAGGGTGCTGGGAAAGACAACACCTAGTTCCTCCATAAGGGCTGCTGGGAGAGTTCGGAGGAGCGACAGATGAGTCAGATAACCCCTAAGCTTTTTCCGGAATATCCTCAGGGGAAGGCGGCCTTGTTGGCGGCTGAGAAGGGGAGGATGGCCTGCACATCTGGGCCTGGAGGCAGCAGGAATGCAGGCCAGAGGGTAGCAGCAGACGGATACAAAAGTGAGTCTAGGCAAAGATCAAAACTGGGAACACAAGCCGGATGGTGGCGCTGCACACTTTTAATCCCAGCACTCGGGAAGCAGAGGCAGGCGGATCTCTGTGAGTTCAAGGCCAGCCTGGTCTACAGAGTGAGTTCCAGGACAGCTAGGACTGTTAGAGAAACCCTATCTTGAAACAAACAAACAACTGGGAACACAGACTTCAGAAGTGTGGGAAGCAGTGAAGTCAAGGAGTAGGGAAGGTTGGTAGCAAGGAGGCTGGTAGGGAGGGGGGCTGGTAGCGAGGGGAAGTAGGGAGGGGCTGGTAGGGGGAGGGGAGGGGCCAGTAGGGAGGGGGCCGGTAGGGAGGGGAGCTGGTAGGGGCTTGTAGGGCGAAGAAAGGAAGTGTGGCTCAGTGAGGGCCTCGCTTCACCCCAATGGGAGGAGGCCCGGACACAGACTCATGAGTCTCAAAAGTGACAAGAGGTAGAGTGGAAGTGGGAAGCTCGGAGAACCCAACGGGAGCAAGCGGTGGGACAGTGAGAGGTGGGTGGGACCAAGGGGCTCTTGGTCACGGCTGGAAGTGACTGATGAAGGGAAGGAGAGGGCCTCCAGTGATGAGGACAGGTGGCCTCATAGAGAGAAGCTTGGATGCTTAACTGCCCAGAGATGGGAAAGACAAACTGGTTCCATTGCCGCCCTGCTGGCACACGGCCAGGGACCTGTGGATGTCCCTTTTTAGTGCGACACAGAAAAAGTGGAAGCAAGGCCTTGACAACCGATGAAGATGTCAGAGATCAGGAAGAATGGATGAAACAGCCATTTTCCCAGAGCTGTTCCACTCTAGTGATGGGGAAGATGCAGCCTCAGGCAGGCCCAGGCCCATCTAAGAGGCCTAAGACCCAATGGCCTCCAGCCATCTCCCTGCGCCCCAGCAATGTCCTGCACCCCCATGTACCTCACTCCACTGACCTTTTCTGCTCCCCATCACCCTCACCCCACCCTGCACTCTGCTGAGGTCTTTTCACTTCCCCAACACCAGCCCTGCGACCTCACCCTAAATGCTCTCGACTTTGCTCGGCTCCACAGCCATGGGCCTTCCCCACACACCTTGCCCCCTTGACAAGCCCCTCTTGACCTTCCTATGCCGAACCTTCTCAGGCCACCTTCCTCTTCCTCCTTCTCAAGGGTCAGCAATACATTCCCGACCCCAGAGGTGACTCTACGAAGGGCCACAGCTACACCTGGCTGGCTCTGTCAAGAACTCCTTGCCCTGAAGAAAGAGTCCAAGCTGAAGGGCTGAACCCCGGCTGTCACTCTTCTCACAATGGAGTCTTCTGGGTGGGCAGGTGAGAGGCCTACATAAATAAGCTCCCCACAGGCACAAGGGCAGCCATTTCACCCCGGGCTCTACCTACAGCAGGCCAGACCAGAAAGACACAAATCACGTCACGTGAGAGGTCACTGCCCCATCTCACTCCCAGCCAGGAGAGTTGCTTCCCATTGGCTTCCAGGGGCCACCGCTGTGGCAAAGCTGAGTCTATTCGCTCCAGGCAAAATGGCACTTCCGGCTCCTGCCTGCTTCCTCTTCCAAGGAAGGACACAGCAGCCCTCCGACTGTGTGGACTTCAGTGGGGCTATCTCTTCCTTCTGCACCTTCTTCTTGCCTCTGTGGTGGCCAGGCTAAGATTTAACTTGTTCATCTCAAACACTGACCGCAGTTTCACTTCCCTGACCTAGTAGGGCCTCAGCTCAGTGACTGTGAAAGGCTGCTTCTATCTCAGTGGCTGAAGTCACAAGGCCTGGGGGAGGGAGGGTACCCAGGAGTCATTTGTCATGGGTTCCAGTTCCAGCCAGCCCCACAGAGGCCCTAAGTGGGCCCACAGGAGAGAACGGCAGAAAGGTAGTCACACCACTCTGTGAGCTGTGGCCATCATGGCCCACCTGAAGGCAACCTGGGTGGTGAAGAGCAGCCACGCACCTGGCCCTGCCCAGGGCTTATCGTGGAGCTCCGGGCTACCCACCTGCCATGGCGCTGGTGCTCCCGTGGGCCCAGCAGGAGCCACAGTACTGTGGGATGTGCTGGTTCCTGGTGACGCTGACGTAGTTGACACCGTCCACATTTCTCCAGTCCCAGCTCTTGGGGATGTCCGATGGGGACAGGTACTCGTGCGGCCGAGGATAAGTCCTGGGAAGAGGCAACCAGCATGGAGATCAACCCTGGAACACCTAGGGCCTCCCCTCCCCCACCAGGGCCACAGACCCAGCCAGGCAGTGCCCTAGGGACCTTCTTCCCTTTTCCAAAATGTAAGCGTTTCAGGGCTCGATCCTTCACCACCAGAAAAGCCACCACGACTGGAAGCTGACGGTGACTGAGCATGACTTCAACACCCTAGTGCTCACCAACTATGGACAGAGACGTGAGGCCTGCCCAACCTAGCAAACACCAAAGCTCCCGGCTATGAAAATCATCCCAAAAGGAAGGGATGAGATTTCCCAGGCCTAAGGAGGCAGGGTGGACCAGAGAGAAGCAAGGTCCCAGGTGGCAGGGGGCGCGCGCCTGGCCCAGAACTGTACCCTCTTCCTCCCCAGGCACAGCCCGCGCCCACCTGCGCCCCAGCTGGGCCAGCTGATCCCCGCGAAGGGGCCGGTAGCAGGTCTGGCCCGGGCGGAAGTAGAGGCTGGCCCGCGCCGCGCCCGCCAGCAACAGCATCAGCAGCACCAGCCGCAGCTGCAGCACCGACCCCGACGACGCCATGCTCCTGCTCCTCGGCCTGCTTGGACCCTGGATCACGCGCCGGACCTTCGACCCCTTGACCTGACCTGCGACCCACGCGCTCAGGCCACCCCGCCCGGTCCTTTAGGAGGCGCCCAAGTTAGACACACCCCAGAGGCGGGGCCTTCCCGTTGCTCCTGCCCCGGCCCCGCCCGGCAGCCCCCAGGGCAGAATCTGCTCCCCGAGGATCAGCGGGATCAGCACAACTTGGAGTCACACAACCAGACTCGGACCTGACAGTGTCACCAGTCACTGTGATCGCATGGGGACTCACTGAACACAGTTGAAAAAACTTACTCTCCAGAGACCCAGGCATCGTGGGGCAGGCTGTGGCTCTGCATGCTTCCAGGCAGATTCTTCTGCCTCCCGGTCTGGAGTGATGGTGCAGTCGTAGGCTAGGCCTCCTCTAGGAGCGCACAAGAGATCCCCCAAGTCTCAAAGAACGAGGTATGAGTCATCCCCAGCGTTAGACCCTAGCCTGGTTTTCTGAACCCCACTCCCCAAAAGGTCCAGGCTCTCCTTCAGAGAGAGGAGAAGGCATGATCCTTCTAGACTTAGTTGTAAAGGAAATTTTCACTTGGCATATATATCATGATTCTGGGAAAGGGTCCCAATAACCAGACTCTTCCAAGATGAGGAACCGAGAGAGAAGCGGGACCCGGATCTAGGTTTTGTAATCGCAGAATTTCCCGTTCCTCCTATGCCCCATGAGTTATAGTCAGCAGCACCAGGCCACAACGCCATCTCCTTTTTCCGTAAGAAAAATCCCCTAGGATTTTATCTCAGGGTCTCTCCAGGTGGAGATGGTGACGTTCCCAGTGACCAGCCAGGATACTCCTTGCCTGCCCTTGATGGCAATCAGAAATCAACATGGCTGCTTTGCTGCCTGCCTTTCCAGAAGCTGCTGGATCCCTCCTGCCAGAGTAGAACAAGGTCTCGCAGGCAGATTTGCGGCTCCCCAATAGTGCAGTAGTTTGGGGCCCTGTCCCTATAAAGTGGTCGCTGGGGCACACAGCATGAACACAGGGACCTGTCTGTTGCTAGCCGTCATCTTGGGAAGTCACGGTGACCTTCCTCCTCCTCGAGGAGGTAGATGGGACAAGATGAAGGAGGCCACCTAAGACCCAGTGGGAAGCAGTCCAGTTTGAATCCCCTAAGGCAGTTCTCCCCAATGGTGACCCTGTATAGACCGTAGAGTCCCATGATCCTCTCTGCGGGGAGGGAGGAGGAAATATGATCTCACACACGGGTTCCATGTGGGCAATTCCTTGCCTCCATGACGGGGTTGGGGGTAGGGGGACCCTGGATTTACAGGAGCGGGGAAAGTCGGTCTTTGTGATTCTATGATGTCATCTGCATAAGGTCTGCTGAAGTGGGGAGGAATTGTTGTCTCGGGAGAAAACGACAGAGGCCAGCGATATAGTTCAGTGCGAGAGGATGTACCTAGCATGTCCAAAAACCCAAGTTCAATCCGTGGCACAAACAATGAGTAAATGAATGAACGAATATTAAAAAAATTAAGTCTTATTTTTTAATAACGTGTGTGTGTCTATGTGTTACTTGTGCACGTGAGTGAAGGTGCCCTTGGAGGCCAGAAAAGCACACCCAACACCATGGAGCTGGAGTTACAGGCAGTTGTGAGCCAACAGATGTGGGTACTGAGGACCCAATGCTGGTCCTCTGAAAGGGCAGTCTGTGCTCTCAGCCTCTGAACTAATTAATTAATTAAAATGAAAGAAGGAAGGGACGAGAGAGAGAGAGAGGAGAGAGAGAGAGACCTGAAAACACTTGGTGATAGCAGTGTGTCACCACCCCCCAGAAGCTAGCCAGGTCTTAGTGGTACAAAGTCCACGTACACATTCCAAGGCATTGCTATCAGCTTGGAGCTAGCAGGCAGGCAGGCAGGTCCAGGACTGAACCCTTCTGTCTCCTGCTGGGTTACAGGCATCACGGTGTTGTACACATACACCCTCAGCTTACCATCCCTTCTGGCCACATGATGTCAGCAGCCTGGGGTGCTGGGAGCATGCTCTGGCATTATCACAGCAAACCATGCACTTAGAAGCTATTTAGTTAACTCCAAAGGACCTGCCATGAGGCTATGTGACCCTGCAGTCATATAGTGCCCCAAACTTGGGCGGGTCCACTTTACCTTGGCCCCAGAAAATTGCATAGCAGGTATGATGATCTTAGTGTCACCTGCCTGGCAGGAGGTCACAGAGGCTAATAGGCACCCAGAGTCTTGCTCTCTAAATCCTTGTCACAAGGTAGCATTTTCTCACTAAAGGAGTGGGTGATGTGAGATTCCCCTCTGTATGCTGTGAATATCATTGGCTAATAAAGGAACTGCTTTGGACTTATAGCAGAGCTATAGGAAGACAGCACTAGGCAGGGAAAACTAAACTGAATGCTGGGAGAAAGGAGGATTTAGGGAGAAGCCTTGGAGCTGCTGCTGGAGACAGACGTGCTGAAACTTTGCTGGTAGGCCACAACCTCGTGGTGATGCACAAATTAGTGGAGATGGGTTAAATTTAGATGTAAGAGTTAGCCAGTAAGAAGCTGGAGCTAATGGGCCAAGCAGTGACTTAATTAATATGGTTTCTGTGTGATTATTTCTGGGCTGAGCAGCCGGGAACCAACTAGCGGCCTCCTCCAACAAGTGGGGTAGGAGCTGCAATATTACAGGCTAGTGAGGTGTGGCATCCTAGATGGGTACGTAGAAGTTCGTTGGAGCCTCCCTAACCCAGAACTGGTGAGGTAATGAGAAGAGAGAGGTAAGTGGGAAAGAAGGGGGCAAGGAGTCCAAGGGTTCACGCCAAGAAGAAAATGCAACCTTGACTCGTTCTCCATATATGTTAGTTCAGCCCCCTGTGATGGGTCTGACTCAGGACGGCCAAGCTGGAATCTCAGTGCTACTTGGGTGGTACCAACTGCCCTGCACCTGCAGTCAGACCCCACTGGCTGCCCCTTTTTGTCGTTTTCTAAATCCACGCTAGGGCAACCTTTCCCACGGTTTTGTTGGTTTGGTGTGTATGTCTGTGTTCTGTTGCAGGGACATTCACCCATCAAACTCCAATTTTACTGGAGCTGGCCCAGAAAGACCTTGGTCCCAAGGGTCCTCTGAAGGACACGTGGATAAAGGGACATGATTGCTAGGACCTGGGAAGTGCTGGGCATGTGGTCTGCCTCTGCCCTGGTCCCGTGCATGCTGGAGGCTGAGTTCATTCCTGTGACAGTCTCCCTGTCTCTCAGAGCAGACTCACTGGCCTGGCAGCGTGGAGCCACCCAGCCTGAAAGGTGTGTTCCCTTTTGACAGCACCTCACGTGTCAGGGAGATCATTCTGGAGATTTTTGTGATTCATCTTCTAATCTGGGCCTGAAAGGAAGGAGGCTCAGGGCAGGGCCTGCACCTTCCTGCCTTGGAGGCCCTACTTACCCACGTGTTGGTTTTAGCCGCTGTTTTATGAGCAGTCGTGTGTCTCTGCCACCCAGGCTCGGGGCACAGTTGAGCAGGTGTTCATGAACGGGGCATGTCTCCGGAAACTACCCTACAGTTCTTTGCCTGAGTGGCTGGCCGCGTGCCCTGGGCTGTTCTCAGGTAACTGAATCATGCCAGCATCAGGTGTTGCTGGAGCAGGTAACTCCGTCCTCCTTCGAGTCTTCTGAGCGGGAGAGAGGTCGACAGATACATGAGAAGATGGTTCCGCGAGTGAGGTCCCCGCTTCGCATGAGTCTCGCGGGTGCAGATATGAATCTGGGTGCAGGGGTTGTGGTTGTTTTTTTTTTTTAAATATTCCATAAAGTCTCCTGGCAAACACATGATCCAAGGCCACAGACACAAAAGACTATTCATTTCTAAAAATAAGGTTGATTTTCCCCCCCTCGTCCTAATAAAGAACAACATGCGTATTTTTGAGTTAGGCCAGGGTCAGCCCACCTTCCGAAGCCTATGGGAGGGTGGACTAGAGTTCGTGCATATTCGTGCGTAGCGGAGTGGCCTCAAGATCTTTTCTCTCCTTCTTCCTTTGTGCGGTATTTGTCTGGCTCCCACCCTGGCGGGCTGCACACACTTCCTATTATTGCGCATTCCTGAGTGAGGCCGCATCCTGGAGACAGCGTTTGTTTTGATGGCTGCTGACAGTGTTCCAGGAGCGGACTGGTTCTGCAGGGCACCATGGCCTCCTCACCAGCCACAGGCCTCCTCTTTATCCCCTCAGTCAACGGCCAGAAGCCTCGTGCTAACTCACAGGCATCTAGGCAGAGAAGGCCTTCTGCTCCGGTGGCTCAGCTTTGTCATGGACCCTATCACTGTCCCCAAGACCGTCTCGCTTCACATCCTGACCTGCTGTCGGTCGGCACACGCTGGCCGTGAGAGTAGCTTCCTGGAGTCACGTTCCTGAGGTTGGTTTCAAGGCCATTACTTCCGGAACACGCTGCCTGCAGCCGGGCACCTAATATATGTGTAGCTGGCACATGAACCCACCCTTGAGGTCTTTTTCGTGGACACCAGCACCCATGGGGTGACACTGAGTCTGTGCCAGGCAGGCTTCTGCTTTCAGCCTGGGGTGGGAGGTGGGGTCACAGAGAGGGGGCCCTTGCTTTCTCCCAAAGGGAGACTAAGAAAGTGGAATGTGCTTAGAGATGGTAACAGATTGGTGGGTAAGGACTTGAGTTCCAGCTCAGAATCCCCTCCTCAAACTCTGGCAGTGATGACAGACTTGTTAATCCCAGGCTGGGAAGACCGAGAGTGTCAGATCTCTAAGTCTTGTTGACCCGTCAGCCTAGACTAATCGGCCAGTTCGAGGCCAATGAGAAACCTTGTTTCAGAAAACAAGGTAGATGGCCCCTGACCTCCAAAGACATCTATGCATGTGTGTGCGCACACACACACACACACACACACTCATACCACACGCCTACATAAGACCAGGGAGGCTGCGAGACTGCGGTCCTTTACAATTATTTTCTTATCCTGCTATCTGGGACTGAATGATGAGGCCACATCCGTCAGTTGTTCTGGAGGAAGATGGGTGCAGAGGGAACCACATGGCTGTCCAGTCCAGCCTTGGTACATGGGAACAGCAGGCCGGTGTGATAAAGCCGAGGACGCTCGTTGGTGAGATCTCAGACGAGTCATCCAACCACCAGGCTACAGGTCCCTGCCACCTCCTGACGCCGCATGAGTGCCCAAAGCCACTTGCACCCGGCCCGTCCATCACTCTTCACCTGGCTTCCCCATCCCTCTCCACGTTTCAGTGCTCGGAGGATGTCTGGTGCCTGTCTCATGACAGCAATGCAAGGGTCAGCTTACCTCATGTGGCGGTGAATCTTGGTTGACAGACCTGGGCAGAGTAAACCTCAGTGGAGGAGTTGCCACCCTCAGATTGGTCTGTGGGTCTATCTATGACCCTTTTCTTGGTTATTAATTAATATAGAAAGGTCCAGCCCACCATGAGTATCACAATCCATGGGGAGGTGAGCTTGGACTCAGTGGGAAAAAAAGGGCTGAACATGAGCCTGGAAGCAAGTCAGAAAAAAACGTCTTCTGTTTTGTGTTAATTTCATTGGTTAAATAAAGAGACTGCCTTGGCCTTTTAATAGGACAGAAAATTAGGTAGGTGGAGTAGACAGAACAGAATGCTGGGAGAAAGAAAGCCGAGTCAGGCAGTCGCCATGATTCTCCCACCCGACACAGATGCAGGTTAAGATCTTTCCTGGTAGGCCACACCTCGTGGGGCTACACAGATTATTAAAGATGGGTTAATCGAGGTGTGAGAGTTGGCCAATGGGAGGCTGGAGCTGGTGGGCCAGGCAATGTTCAAAAGAATACAGTTTCCGTGTAATTGTTTCAGGGCACAAGCTAGCCAGGCGGCCGGGAGCTGGGGTGGCAGGGAAGCAGCCCATCGCTTCTCACTACATCTTCATGGTTTCAGCCTCAAGCTTCCGCCATGAGCCCCTGCCTTAGGTTCTCTAGGCGATGGAATATAATCTATAAAATGAAGTAGACCCCTTCTGCCCAAATTTTCTTTGATCATGGCATTTATCACAGCAAGAGAAGCCAAACTAAGACATCTCAGTTGTCACTAGTTGAGGAGAATGGTTGAGGGGACCTGAAAGGGCACAGCCCCCCGGGGGCTGATTCGAATGCCATGTGCAGAGGGCTGTTGGCAGTGGATGAAGGCAAGGGCAGGATGCAGCTGTCCATCAGGGGCCAGAGAGGAGTGCTGAGAGGCTGCAAGGCCCCCAGGACGTCTGACTGGAAGTCCTATCTCTACTGTCTTCCGACACCATGAACTGAACCCTTGGCTGGAGTCTGAAGACCCACCAAGCTATTCTGAAGTTGGGCTGAGTCGGTTTCTGCCCCAAACCCCCACTACTGGGCAGCAGCAGAGAGAGAAAGCCCAGGCTCCTGTCAGTCTCCGAGTGTCCTTGGAGGGCAGGACCTTTTCTAAGGTCCCTCTGATAGTATCTGCTGAGTAAATAGATCTTTTCTGAAACTCACACGCCAGCTCGCACTGACAAACCCCAGGCTTGGAGAATATATTTTTGTTTGGTTTTGGCTCCAGGTGCTAACGGCTATGAGCTTATCTCTGTTCCTGCCACAGATCATGGCTTATCAGAGACTGCACACCTTGGGAGACAGAAAGTGCAATTGAGAAGGCTCAAGATCCATTGCCTTCAGAATCACAGCAGGTCAGGGGAAGTGGTGTGTGTGTGTGTGTGTGTGCACCTGTTCCCGTATCCTCATATGTCTGTCTGTTAGTGAGAGAAATCCTGGCTCAAGAGGCTGGTGTCAGTGTCCCGAGGAGGTGGCCAGGTTTCTTCATGGTCTGTGACTGCAGGCCGAATGAGGGAGCGCAGCATGGTGTGAGCTCTGTGGGCACTTCAGTTTCAGGGGAGCAAGATGCAAAGCTCCTTGGTAGAGCTGGGAAGCCGTCCACATCCTCCAGTCCCTCTCTGGAACTTCCTTTTCGAGTTAGAGACACGCAGGGAAGCATGGTGCAGCCGGAGTGGTGCTCGGCTCATCAGAGGGGCTGCCCACACCCACTAAGTCATCCGTCATGGCCTCTCCAATGTCATTTTCCTGCTAAGATGTTAGGAGGGTGTTTGGCTCCCAATTCACAAGCAAACGCTGTAATTCAACAATCTTCTCTTGAGTTCTTCACGGAACTTCAGTGACTCCCAAGTAGAGGATCGGGGATGAGTGAAGTCAGCAGGTGCCCTGAGCACGTTTCATTTGCCAAGTGGGAGTTAGGGGAGTTTCCATCTGAGTCCTGGGGACAGCTCGGGGTAGGGGGAAGTCTGAAAGTGGCTGATTGGGGGCTTCTGTGTGACTCTGGCCTTTTCTTATCTTCTTGGTTCCATTCCCATAATAGATCCCCAGAGTCATCCAGGAAAAGGTTTGCTCCGACCAGTTTCCTGTGGCCTGCTGATTGTGGCAGCCCGAAGGGGAAGGTGTTGCCTGGGAAAGACTGACTGTCCCTGTTCAGGAATCTCGGTGTTTCTGCTTGGTGTCTTACCTTGCATGCTACAAAGAGCCCCCTGCTTCTGCCCTCTGTGCCCCAGAAGAACACCAGGCGAAGCTGTGCACTTGAGCTCAGTCATCGCTAACCCGCCCTTGTTATATCACTTTCCAGGGGCCAGAGAATGACTTTGTTATTCAGCACAGGGGCACTCTTCATCCCTTGCCACAATTCAGATTAAGGGGTCACTTTCAAACTGGTGGGAGACCAGACCTGGGGGTGACGCTGTCCTCTCTGGAGACCCTGCTCACCCACATCTTGAATGGGCCTGAGACGTTGCCATAAAGCACCCCTTGACTGGCATATAACAAAGTGATAATGAAAAGCTCTTTTTCTGGAAAAACAGGTATCCTCATGAACAAGGAGCTGAGACTCTCTGCTCTTCAGATGTTCTATGTGTACAGTCCTATTCCTGGCACTGTAACTTGGCGCTCTGGACCCTGAGTACCAGGGATGCCCATGAGGTTGCGTCCACAGGTGGCATCCACTCAGACAGCTGCACCCCATCCTCCAGGAACACCTCTGAGGTGTCGTGGTCAATCTCACTGCACTACCTGCTCCAAAGAGGTCGAGAGTTTGAGACTGTTAACTCTGGTTTTGCAGATCAAGAAATTCTCAACCAAGAAGGAGATGGGCCCCTTTCAGGGGCAGCCCTGAGGATCTGCCAGCCCTCTCCTGCCCAGCAGCTACCCCCCACCCTAGCCTCCCTACAGCCCAGCATCCAAAGTTGAGCACTGGGCCGAGACTGAATAAACATTGCTGATGATACAGGAATCGGAGCAAACAAGCCTTCTCTTTTTGCCAGCTGCCCCATTAACAGAAAACCCTTTTAAGGGCCCATCTGGAAGCCAGGTTTTCCCCTCCCTGAGCAAACTGAGATGACCAAAAGGAATGTGCTCAAGAGAGGGCTGCTCTGGGGGGGACCCAAGCACACTGGGGCCTGGTCATACGGTGAAGAATGAACACATGGAGATCAAAGGGGGTTTGCCTGAGCCAGCCTTGAGGTCCACACAGCAAGGCAGCGCACAGCCACACCGGCCCCTTTCAAGGCTTCTGCACAGAGGCCAGGGCCACCACGGACACGGCTTCCCACAATAGCTCACTGTGGCTGGCTGTTCCCCGCCGAGCTGTGCTTGACAACCAGGTTTCTTGGAACACCTTCCACCTTCAACTTAGACTACCTCTCCGGGTGGAGGGAAGTGTCCTTGAGCACCGTGTCCCTACAGCCACGCCAAGGGTACACTCATGTTAGGGGTTTTAAGGAAACCTGTCTTTCGGACACTTCAGGGTCTCAACGGCAACATGAGACTAGCAACCCCTAACTGGCCAGGAGATACAGCCTGCGTCTGTAATCAGCTAACAGCTGCCCGTGGCCACTGCACACTCCTGCACTCTGATCCTAAGAATGTGTGGGGCTTTGAGGGCAAGCCGGCTGCTCTGAGCCATCAGGGTTCCAAAGACAAGAGGGTATTAAGAGTGAGTAAGGAGGGAGGCTAGAGGGTGTGCTGGCTTCTGGATGGACCCTGTGTGTGCACTAATTTAGTCAATTATATTTTATAGATTGATTTCGTGTTGGGGGACACATGCCACAGTGTAAGTGAACATCAGAGGACAATTTGTGGGAGCTGGCTTTCTCCTTCCCACGTCTGAGGCTCTGGGGACTGAGTTCAGTCGTCAATCGTGATGGATGGACGGCACCTTCACCCGCTCTCCCATTTCCCTGGCTCTTACTGCTTTTGAGACAGGTCCTCACTCTGTGGCCCAGGCTGGTTAGCCTCTAACTTGTGGTAATCTTCCTGTTTTAGCTTCCCTGGGTGGCAGGTGTGTGCCAACACACCAAACTTGTGTGTGTTTTCCTTTCCTTTCCCCCCTTTTTATGTGCATGTGCATGGGGTTTCATGTATGTATATGCATGTTTTCCTGTGTGTGGGTGCACACACATGGACCTGGATGTGGAGGCCTGGTTTTAATATCAGGGATCTTTCTCCATTGTTGTTCTACCACGTACATTGAGGCAGAGTCTCTCAGTCTAACCCAGAGCTCCCCCGTTGAGCTGGTCTCCCTAGCCAGCTTGCTCTGGAATCCCTATCTCTTTCTTCCAAAGCAGGAATTACAAGTGGATTTCCACACCCACCTAGCATTTACCATGAGTTCTGAGGATTTGGACTCTGGTCCTCTCATGCACGCAACAAGCTCTGTAACTGCAGAGCCATCTTCGCATCCTCTGTTGTTGTTAATGCATAAAAGATGCGGAGAAACGCATCCATTTTTTATTGATATTTATTGAGCTCTACATTTTTTCTGCTCCCCTCCTCTCTTCAATTCTCCCCCAAGGTCCCCATACTCCCAATTTACTCAGGAGATCTTGTCTTTTTTCTACTTTCCACTTCCCATGTAGATTAGATTTATGTAATCTTTATGTTAGTCTCTCTTAGTGTCCTCATTGTTGTCTAAGTTCTCTGAGATTGTGGTTTGTAGGCTGGCTTTCTTTGCTTTATGTTTAAAAACCACCTATGAGTGAGTACATGTGATAATTGTCTTTCTCTGTCTGGGTTACCTCACTCAAAATGATGTTTTCTAGCTCTATCCATTTGCCTGCAAAATTCAAGCTGTCTTTATTTTTTTCTGCTGTGTAATACTTCATTGTGTAAATGTACCACATTTTTCTTATCTATTCTTTGATTGAGGGGCATTTAGGTTGTTTCCAGGTTCTGGCTATAACAAACAAAGCTGCTATGAACATGGTTAAGCACATGTCCTTGTGGCACGATTGAGCATCCTTTGGATATATACCCAAAAGTGGTATTACTGGGTCTTGAGGAAGGTTGTTTCCTAATTTTCTTAGAAATTGCCACATGACATCCAAAGGGTTTGTACCAGCTTGCATTCCCCCCAGCAATGCAGAAGTGTTCCCTTTTCTCCACAACCTCCTCAGCATAAGTTGTCAGCAGTGTTTTTGATCTTGGTCATTCTTACAGGTATAAGATGGAATCTCAGAGTTGTTTTGATTTGCGTTTTTCTGATGACTAGGGATGTTGAACATTTCCTTAAGTGTCTTTCAGCCATTTTAGATTCCTCTGTTGAGAGTTCTCTGCTTAGGTCTGTAATTCTTTTTTTTATTGGATTATGTGATATTTTGGTGTCCAATTTCTTGAGTTCTTTGTATATTTTGGAGATCAGACCTCTGTCTGATGTGAGATTGGTGAAGATCTTTTCCCATTCTGTAGGCTGTCGTTTTGTTTTGTTGACTGTGTCCTTTGCTTTACAGAAGCTTTTCAGTTTCAGGAGGTTCCATTTATTAATTGTTTCTCTCAGTGTCTTTGCTGCTGGGGTTATATTTAGGAAGTGGTTCCCTTTGCCAATGCATACAAGTGTACTTCCCACTTTCTCTTTTATAAGGTTCAGTGTGACTGGCTTTATGTTGAGGTCTTTGATCCATTTGGACTTGAGTTTTGTGCATGGTGATAGATATGGGTCTATTTTCATTCTTCTACATCGATTTCTTGAACTCTTAAGAAGTTTGTGTCACCTTCTTAGCTCTGTTCAGGTTTGGAAAAAAAAACTTCATTTTATGACCATTTTACTGCAATAAGTACTAGCTACTTTCCCCGTTTATTTTACTTTGATTCATGTGTGTCTGCCCCACGGCACATGTAGGGAGGTCAGAAGCCAACTCAAAGGAGTCAGTTCTCTTCGCTGTGCAGGATTCAGGGATTGCACTCAGCTTGGTGGCAAGTGCCTTTGCCTGAGGAACCATCTGGCCAGGCTGGGACTCTTTGACTGTTGAGTTGGTAATTTAAGAAGGAAAAGTTCCACTGTCCCCAAGGTCACCTCAGTGCTGAGGCTGGTTCCCAAATTGTTCTGTAGGCAACATGGCTGAAGATGGTAAGACATGCCATGGACAGGCAAAATGATGACTTAGGTAGGGAAAGCCCTTTGGGGTGGCTTTCAGCTGCCCACCATTCAGCCTTAACCTGCGGATGGGACGCCACATGGCCCAAGGCTGCTGAGACCAGGTCTGGGAGACGAGAGTACTAGGTTCCACACAGAGGAAGCCTCAGTCCAACTCTTACCGAGGAAATGACTGGGCAGAGCTCAGGACAGACAAGCATCCCTCTTACCATGACTGTGGAAAACAGGGAAGGCCTGGGGCGGGGCCTTCAGCCAGACACCCCCATAGGTCAATTGGGAGAGCAGCTGGGGTGGGCTGGTCCCATCAGGGCCATGAAAGAAACTGCACCCAGCTCTCCCTGACAATCCAGGCTCTCCCACACGCTGAGACCTGACTGATCCTTGGGTTCAAGGCAAGGATGCGGGAAATCGTGCACATTCAGATTGGCCAGTGTGGCAACCAGATCGGATCCAAGGTGGGTAAGACCAGAGTCATTCGCCACAGGTTGCAGCTAAACCAACAGATGCCCAGGTTCCCAAAGGAGGAGGCCTAGCGGGTTTGTTAAATAGAAAGCTTATTAAACAAGGTCTTTTAGCAAAACCATTAGAGCTAGAGTGTTAATTAATGTTAATTTTGCCTGTAATTGTATGTGTAAATGGGTATGAAAGCCATTTTGCTTTTAGCATTTTAGAAATGAGCTTTCCACATCTAAAATCAGTAATTTGTTTCAAGAGTTTTCTGAAGCTTTTTGGGAATTTTTCTTAATTTAAAATTGTGATTATTATAATTTGTGTGTGTGTGGTGTGTATGTATTGTATTGTGTGTGTGTGGTGAGTGTGTGTATGTATATGAGTGATGTGTGTGGTATGTATATATGTTGTGTGTGGTGTACGTATGTGTGGTGTGTGTGTGTTGTGTGTGGTGTATATATGTGGTATAGTGTATATGTTGTGTGTGTGTGGTGTGTGTGGTGTATGTACTGTGTGTGTGGTGTGTTGGGGGTGTGTGTATGTGTGGTGTATATATGTGGTATAGTGTATATGTTGTGTTGTGTGGTGTGTGTGGTGTATGTACTGTGTGTGTGGTGTGTTGGGGGTGTGTGTATGTGTGGTGTATATATGTGGTATAGTGTATGTGTTGTGTGTGTGGTGTGTATGTGTGCGTGGTATGTATGTGGTATGTGTGTGTGGATTCAGGTATGGTGCCCCAGAATGCTCAGGTCCCTAGGTTTGACAGCTCCTTTACCTGGAGAGCCATCTACAAAGCAGTGTTTAAAACTGCCTGTCATTACTATTATGATCTGGATTGTTTATCTGGGAGGGTGGGTGCAGTCACTGCTGAAGCGGTTCTCTCCTTTCACCCCAGGGGTTGAACTCAGGCCTTCGAGCTTGGTGGCCAGAGTCTCTGTCCTGCTGAGCCATCTTGGAAAGTTTGTTTTGTTTTTTGTCAATACCCTGTCACTGTGGTGCCTTATGCCCCCCAAATGTTCTTTTCAAAATTTACTCTATGGCAATTTTAAATTTTAGTTAATTAATTAATTAATTAAGTTTTTCCTGATGGGGTTTCTCCCTGGCTGTCCTGGAACTAGTTTTGTAAATCAGCCTGGCCACAAACTCAGAGGTTCACCTACCTCTGCTTCCTGAGTGGTGGAATTAAAGGCATGCGCCACCACCTTCTGCATTATTTTGGGGCAATTTTACACATGTATATATTGATCAGATCCACCCCTACCTCCTACCACTGTCCCTGGACCCTGTGTAATACACCCATCTACTACCCCCTTCACACACACACACGGTTCTGTAACCCACTGAGTCCAGTCAGTGCCGCCTGCTGATCTACTAACGGACCTCGTCTTGATTTTGTATTGGTAGCCACAGGTTCTATGAATTTGAGTGTGGTAGTCACACCATGTCTGGAAGACATTTCCCAGTATCCTCCACCCTCTGGCTCCTTCTCCACCTTTCTGTCCCTTCTTCTTCAAGGTCTCTGAGCATGGGTAGGCTGTGGTCCATACTAATGTTACAAAGAAAACTTAGGATGCAATAGGCAAGTAAAGAGGCAAACGCGGAGAGAAGTGATTAAAATATTCTGGCATGTAAATGAGTTTCCCTCTCAACCCCCACTTCCTCCTGCGCTGTTCCGAGTGAGGGTCTTGACTCCTTCCCTTGCAGACACCAGGAAGGCAGGCTCTGGCAGTCAGGACTGCCACTCCTAATCTTAAGATCAACAAGAGATCTGTAGCACCTATGGAGAGAGCTCCCTGTGTTTCTTTGAAATGACTTTCATGTGTATGAATCATGTGTTTAAAGCCACTGCCATGAACGGTCTTTGTTCCTTCCGAGCAGTATCACTAACAATAGTCAAAAGTGGGACCAGTGGCCAGCAGGGTGGCCAGTGGGCAAAGACGGTTGCTGCCAAGCCCGATGACCTGAGTTCGATCCTCAAGACCCCTGTGATAGAAAGAGAACCGGTTCCTACGAGCTGCACTCTGACCCCTACTTGTGACCATGTAGTGTTTAGCCGAGGGATGGACCTTGCCGGCTACCGTATGGAACACAGCTGTGGAACACTGGAGAAGGCTCTTTTGGTTTTGGTTTTCCTAATTTTATTTATCTACTTTTACATTTTTATTCAGATTTATATTGTATCTTGAGTATCTTCCTTTACCCCTACCCCATTTATCCCTTATTCCCCCGTCAGTATCTTATGTATACATGCCTGATTCTATATGACTATATAAACTCCAAGACACAGCAATGAGAGAAAACATGCAAGATTTGCCTTTGGAGACTACCTTAGTCCTCTTAATACAATGGTCTCTAGTCTCGACCATTTTCCAGAAGATGATAAAACTTTGTTCTTTGTGGCTGAAAAGAAAATCCCGCTGTGTATAGCCACATTTCCTCTGTCCAACACTCTACTCGGGGACTCGGGGACTCTACTCGGTTGGTCCCATTACTCAGCTGTCATAAACATTGCCACAGTCTACAAGGATGAGCAAGTGTCTCTGTGCTGTGTTGGCGTGGAGGCCTTCAGGTGAAGGAACACCCAGGGGAAGCTAGAGCTGGGTCGCCTTGAACAGAAGGTCTTTGAGTCTGGGGCAAACACCGTCACTGAGTCAGAGTGTCTTAACCAATAGAGAAGTGGGGTGTGGAGGGCTCAGGGACACTGCTCTGACCTCAGATGATAGGGTGGAGAGAGG
Organism: Alexandromys fortis; assembly: GCF_014885135.2. Classification (NCBI taxonomy): domain Eukaryota; kingdom Metazoa; phylum Chordata; class Mammalia; order Rodentia; family Cricetidae; genus Alexandromys; species Alexandromys fortis. The sequence continues at coordinate 5,346,119 of NW_026067960.1, forward strand.
CCTGGGGAGGAAGTGCGGGAAGGATAGGGATCAGCACTCCAGCTGCCTTCGGGATTGTGCCATCTGGTGGCTGGAGTCCTGGCCATGACTTTGCATCGGGCCTATAGGAATGTCAGGGAATGTTCTAGGCTGAAGAGATCTCTTAACTGGAAAAGCTCTTGCCATGGAAGCAAGAAGACCTGAATTTAGGTCCCAAACGTGCACAATGAGAGTTGTGTGTGCAACTCCCTGCTCAGGGGAGGCAGAAGCCTGCAGCTCTTTGGACAGCCTGATCAAGGTCAATGAGTTTCCGACTCAATGAGCAGCCAGATCTCGACCTCTGGCCTCCACACCGCACTCCACGCAGTGTGTGTCCACCCGCAGGCACTTGTAGGCACAATCATGAGCACAGACACACAGTGGCAAGACACAGCTCCTCTGAGCCTTCTCAGGCCGTCTCCCTACTGGTTCTCCTACTCTTCACAGCCCCTTAGAGCCCGGTGCTGTTCTGTTAAGAGCGTGGCTGAGGCAGAGGTGCTGCTTACAAAGTCGGCTTGGGAAAATACCCTGGAGATATAGACTCAAGGGAAGGTGTTTTCATTGCACTTTAATGTGAGAGCTTTTCAGAATGGTCTAATGAGACCATTCCAGTAATCTTCTCTGTATTAATAAATGCTGTGGGCAGGCAAGGTGGTGCAGCAGGTAAAGGGGCTTGCCGCCAAGCCGGATGGCCTGAGTTACATTCCCAGGGCCCGCATGGTAGAGAAAATTGACAACCACTGATTGCTTGTGCACACATCAACAAACATGCGTACACACATGAATGAATGAATGAATGAATGTGATAAAATGATGTTCTCAGCAGGGGGTGATGGTGCATACTTTTAATCCCAGCACTTAGGAGGCACAGGCAAGCGGATCTGTGAGTTTGAGGCCAGCCTGATCTACTGAGTAAGACTGTATCTCAAATGCTGTATGCATGGGTACATAGGATGTTCCAAACAGCTCCAAGACATCAGCTACACATAATTCTGAATTAGGAGTCTGTTAGATGGTCAAATTCTATTGTCAGGTTGTGCAGTCAGGCCCTGGTTATGGACTTCTGAAGTGAAGTTCATGGAAAGAAAAAATCCCCATTGTGAAATGAAATAAGAACTCAGTTTGTTTTCATTTCCTGGATTGGCACTTCTCCGGGTCAGACCAAGGCAAGGGGAAGTTTAAGCTCCCTCATCTGAAGTGAGACTCTAAAAGGACCAGCTGTAATGCACTGGGGTTAATAGCAAAATCCAATTTCATGTGCTTGACATTTCACTCCAGGAGTTCAGATAGATCTAAAGCACAGCCTTCGTAGTCACACTTAGCGAAGGCAAGGAGAGGAAGAACAAGAAGGAAGTGTTGGGCAGGGTCAGACAGTGCCCAGAGCAGCTGCATCTTCACGGGAGCCATCCCACCCTTTCTACTGAACTTTTTCTCATTCCATCTATTTATTTATTTGTGTGTATTTATGTGTGTGTGTGGGTGTGAGCGTGCGCGTGCATGTGCAGGAGAGAGTACACATGCCATGGTGTGTGTGTGGTAGTCAGTGTGTATGTGGTAGTTTGTGATTGGTGCTTGTTGGGAGCAGTGAGACCCCAGATCCTGAATTTCTTGTAAACAACTTGTTTTCCCCTGATCTGAGTGCCTACAGCTGCTCTGAGCACGAGACCTTCGGGAGTTCCTGATGGCAGGAGAGTGGTTTCTGGTGGGTTTGGCTGGGGCGTGGCTATCTCTATATAATCTGCCCCTGAACACAATAAGGGGGGGCATTCTTGGGAAATTCAAGGATGACCCGCGTCTCTGTCTCTCTGTCTGTGTGTGTCTGTGTATTTTAACCTCCAGCCCCCTTGCCCGAAGCTCGCGAACTGGGTAATAGCGCACCGAGCGCAGACACGGGGGCGCGGTGCGCAGCAGTTCTCTCCTTCCACAAGGTTCCAGGGACTGAACTCAAGTCCTAAGGCTTGGCGGCGGGCCCGTCTGTTAGCTGAGCTGCCCCAATGGCTCTTCCTTCCCCAGGTCTCTGAGCTGATTTCTCTCTTTCTGCTTCAGTTCTGGGAGGTGATCGGAGAAGAACATGGGATTGACCCTGCTGGGGGCTACTGTGGGGCCTCCGCCCAGCAACTGGAGCGGATCAGCGTGTACTACAATGAAGCCTACGGTAGGTAGGGCTGGCTGCTGGGCTGGCCTATCATCTGGGGAGCAAGGGCAGAGGAAATGGCCCAAGTGTGAAAGACTGAAGTCCCAACATGGAATTGGCAGATAGGCAGGGTCACAGAGTCTAGTTAGTGGGTGCCCCACTCCAGTGCAAGGGGCAGAATGGGGCTGCAGTCACCCATGCTAGCCAGTCATTCCCCTCAGGAAGAGTGGGAATCCATGTTCTTAGTGAGACACAGTAATAAGAGAAGGAGAGCTTTAAAAAGCTACTTTAACAGATCTGTGTCATGGTAGTCTGGGTCAGGTATGATCAGGTATAGATATTAAAATGTCTACGTACTAGACTTCTCATGGGAGGCCTTACCCTTTCTGAGGAGTGGATGGGGGGTTGCCTAGGGGATGGCAGGGTGAGGGGTAGAAGAGAGGAGGGAGGGGGAACTGTGGTTAGTATATAAAATGAAAAAAAAACTTTAAACTTTTTTTTAAAAAAAAAGAAGGAAAAAAATGTCTACCTACCAAAGGCTTTCTTCTAGAATATTCGTGGTTTTTAGTCAGTGCCCCAAGGATCCATTTTGAGTAAACATCAACTTTTAGAAAAACTGTCATGTGCTGAGCTGTTCCTACTAATCTGCACAGGTAAAAAGTATGTGCCCCGCGCTGTCCTTGTGGACCTGGAACCTGGGACGATGGATAGCATCCGATCCAGCAGATTAGGAGCCCTCTTTCAGCCTGATAATTTTGTTCATGGTAGGTTTTTTTGTTTGTTTGCTTGTTTTTTTTTTTTTTTTTTTTTGAGGGGGTGGGTTGTTTTTTTTCCCAGAAGCTTCTGCCAGGAAGCGCTGAGGATGCCTTGTGGTGGCGCCCCGCTCACCTCACCTTTCCGCCTGCCGCTCTTCTCTCCTGGTCCTAGGTAACTCAGGAGCTGGTAACAACTGGGCCAAGGGCCACTACACCGAGGGAGCAGAGCTGATCGAGAGCGTCCTGGACGTGGTGAGGCGGGAGAGCGAGAGCTGCGACTGCCTTCAGGGTTTCCAGATCGTGCACTCTCTGGGTGGGGGCACCGGCTCAGGCATGGGCACCTTGCTCATGAACAAGATCAGGGAGGAATACCCAGACCGGATCCTTAACTCCTTTAGCGTCATGCCGTCCCCCAAGGTGTCCGACACGGTGGTAGAGCCCTACAATGCCGCCCTGTCCATCCACCAGCTGATTGAGAACACAGATGCCTGTTTCTGCATCGACAACGAGGCACTCTACGACATTTGCTTCCGCACCCTGAGGCTGACGACACCCACCTACGGCGACCTCAACCACCTGGTGTCCTTGACCATGAGTGGCATCACGACTTCCCTACGGTTTCCCGGCCAGCTCAACGCGGACCTGCGCAAGCTGGCGGTGAATATGGTGCCCTTTCCTCGTCTCCACTTCTTCATGCCGGGCTTCGCTCCACTCACGGCCCAGGGCAGTCAGCAGTACCGAGCCCTCTCGGTGGCTGAGCTCACCCAACAGATGTTTGATGCCCGCAACATCATGGCTGCCTGTGACCCTCGCCGCGGTCGCTACCTGACTGTGGCTTGCATCTTCCGGGGTAAGATGTCCACTAAGGAAGTAGACCAACAGCTGCTGTCTGTGCAGACGAGGAACAGCAGCTGCTTCGTGGAATGGATTCCCAACAACGTCAAGGTGGCTGTGTGTGACATCCCACCCCGCGGGCTGAACATGGCAGCTACCTTCCTGGGTAACAATACAGCCATCCAGGAGCTCTTCACCAGGGTCTCCGAGCACTTCTCGGCCATGTTCAGAAGGAAAGCTTTTGTGCACTGGTACACCAGCGAAGGGATGGACATAAGTGAATTTGGGGAAGCTGAGAGTGATATCCATGACCTGGTATCTGAGTACCAACAATTTCAAGACGTCAAAGCAGGGCTGGAGGAGAGCGAAGAGGACAGGGAGGAAGAGGAGGCAGAAATGGAGGCAGAAGATAAGGAACATTAGCCAGGAGAGAGGCTACAGGGCAGCCATTTTCTGTAATTTCTCCAAAGACCTGTGGCTGTCCTGAAGCCCTTGGAGCCTGCCCTCCCTTTGCCAAGGGGAGGGACAACAGGTGTAGGTGGTAGTGATGGTTGGGCGTGGCAGGGCCTTTGGCAGCCACTACGTCATCACGTGATTGTGCTTCTCTTTAAGCAGCAAGCGAATTGACTGTAGTGAGCCAGCTTGTTTTTTAGTAGCTATAGGTAGACCCCTAGAAGAAGCTTGCCAGGAGTCCTTTGCAGCGCATGGTCCCTCTCCAACCCTTTAGCAGCGTTGTTGAGTACCCGATAACCAGGGCAGCTCTGAGTCCCCCTTTCCCAAACCCAGCAAGACCTGGTGTCTGAAGGGTGTGCGGGAGGCTCAGGGCCAAGGGAAGTGTGAGTCCACCTCCATGACTGCACTGTGTAGCCCTTCTGTGCCCCTCGACAGGCTGGCTGGAAGAAGACAAAGGGAAGCCAGAGAAGCCATGCTTCGCCTCTGAGCTCCCGCCGTCCAAAGCCTAGGGAAACAAAGCATTCCCGTCCTCGGACCCTGGTCTCCCAGTAACTGGCTCCCAACGCATTTCTCTGTGTTTCTCGTTAGAACTAGACGCCAGTGTTCACTAATGACTGTCCTGGTTTTCCTCCCAAAGGCTGTCCGTAGATGCTCTTTATTCCCCTCAGCAGTCACCTCTGCAGCTCTTGTTCAGCCTCTCCATTCTCTGGGAAGGGGCACGAGGCATGCCCGGCAACCATTTGGATGCAGGAACGCAGCCGCAATGCCGCAGTGTCCTCCTTGGTGACAGCGGACATGGGCTCATTAGGGAACTTTATAGTTCAGATTAATTTGCAGAAGTTGCCATGGATGTTTGCAGGATGACACAGCTTTAACCACTGCAGCTGTAACCTCACATGACGACAGGACTGAACACACAGGAGCCCAGGCAGCCTTCCGTAACCTCTTGGCTGTAGTCTACCTAGGTCCGAGGTGCGTGGGGTCTCAGTGGTCTGCAGCTGTCACGGAGGAGCTCTTTGACCTCTCCAAAGGGAATTGTTTGCGTGAAAGTGGGTCCTAGTGTCTTGGTTTGTCCCTATGGTGCTGGGGATGGAACCTAGGGCCTTGTCACCAGCTACTCTCCGGGGCCTGTTTATAACCAATACTGAATTGGCAGGTGGGCGGCAGTCTCTTCACTTAGGCACCGGGAAGAAATAATTACAGTTCACAGCGCGAGCAATCAGGCCCCATTGTTGGTGTGACTGACCAGGCTCCTGTTTATTTTAAATACTTTCCACTTTGGTATGGATTGAGAAGCACGAGCTGAGCGTTAGAGCTGTACCTCCCCTTTCTTCCTTAGATGCTAACAAGGTTTACAGCCCACCACTCTGCAGGAGTCTGCTGCATGCTTACTGGGATGCCTTCATTCTAGCCTGTGAAAGGTGATCCCACAGATGCAAAAAGAGGCCTCAATTCTAACTTTTTTAAAATTTATGACTGTTTATACTTGCTCACTAAGTCATTGAAGTGCGAATAAATTCCATTTTAAATGACCAAGTCATTTCATCTCTGACTCAGCAAACCCCTTCCCTTGGAGTTTGACCACTCAGGCTGATGTGTCTCACCTGACTGTTCTAACGGTACAAGGAGGTTACAGTGCCAACTGACAAAAAGCCCAGGGACACTGGGTCTTTTCAGTGGTATGGTTGCCACGGTGACATCTGTGTAGCTGAAATCAGGAGCTGGAAGACTTCAAAGCTCCCTGGATCCCTCTGCTCTGACACCACTGCTTACGGACCCCATCACTTGTCGAGTTGTCCTGTCACCCCAAGGTGCTGGACCTGAGTTTACTTCATCCGTGTTGCCTTAGTATTTAATCTTACTAGATCAGACTCTCAGGATCTTTGACGAACAGTCATTTGATTACTTCAATCCTTGCCCCAAGTCTCATCTCTAGTCACCCCAATTAATGGCTCCCTGAATAAATTATTTACAAAGCTGGAAATCCTTATTAGTCAGCCTGGTTATCCTATGGCCCACGAGTCAGCTGTCGGACGGGAGCTGCTTCTTGGGGCCTTAATCTCGGGGAAAGTGGTGTCAGCTAAATGCTGCAAGTTCTTAATATCAGGACTTCAGCAGATGCCACGGCTCCTAACCTTTCAGGATCAGTTAATGTCTCTCCTTAAGCACCCCGTGCTGAGAGTCCACTGAAACCCATAGGGGAAGTGTGTGTCCGTCTTCAGCCTCACGTGACCTGAAGCACGGATTGTAGCTATTTCTCTGCTCTCTAGAAAGTTAGTGTGCGGTCAACTTTGCAGTAACTCTACTCAATTAAGAGCCTAAGAGGGTCCAGGCCATTATTTTGAGACAGGGTTTCTTGGTGTAGCTCTGGCTGTCCTGGAACTAGCTCTTAAAGACCAGGCTGGCCTTAACTCAGAGATCCTCCGGCCTCTTCCTCCAGAGTGCTGGGATTAAAGGTGTGTACCACCACCTGGCAGAGGGTTCACATTTTAAAGAAAGCCAAAAACAAAGCCCTTTGTTCCTAAACACTTAACTGAGGAATCAATGTCCTTTCAGACGAGGTCAGACTGCCCAACCACTGTGTCCAAACTGGTTTTAGCTGGGTGGTGGTGGTGCAGGCCTTTAATCCTAGCACTCTGGAGGAAGAGGCAGGAGGATCTCTGAGTTCAAGGCCAGCCTGGTCTACTAGTTCCAGGACAGGTTCCAAAGCTACAGAGAAACTCTGTCCCAAAAAACCAAATAATCATAAGTTTTAATTGAACCTCAGCCGTCAACACAGGACACAAGGTATTGATCGGCTCTGCCTCATTTCCGGTGACAAATGCACCCAGAAATTAATAAAAGGTGAAAAGCGTTTTGTCTGGATAAAGTCTAGTGATAATGACTCCTCTCCAGGTCAGTGTGAAGCGAGATGAGTCATACAATTTGTTCCTCTAATGCTGTTCTAATTGTTTCGGTTGAACTACCGGCTACCTGGAGCCACCCAGAGCCTTGGTTTACCATGAACCGATTCAGACTAGGGACAACACGACCTCCACGATGACGGTGTCACATTTTCGTAAACCATGACACTTTGATAGTTAAGCAGTGCTCCCACAGCAGCCGCACACAAGTCATGGTTCACACGGTCACACTCGCATTACTCTGTGGAAAGTTCCTATTTAAAAATGTACAACAGAAGCGAAATCCAGCAGACATGAACCATGTCATTTTATTGGCATAGTCAATTTATCAACAAGGGCAGTTTTGTCCCCAGGAGGTGAGGGTGATTTCAATCTGCCATAGCAGGTACCCATGTCTTCACCGTGACGACTCAGCAGTTCCCGCTTCAGCCAGTGCCTACAGAGACAAGAAAACGCAACAGTTGCTAGTTTGCCTTTTGCCGTGTCTGCCTCACACCCACCCTGACTGGAACCTGCTGTATCAGCTGCAGCACAGCTGGAGTGACCCTAGGCCTGGGCTGCCTGTCCTTGAGTAAATCATTTCTACTGTGACAGAAACAACTTCGTCCTATAGCTCCCCATCCCCCAGGCCAGCAGACTGGGGTCCTCGCTGCTGTAAGACATCAAGATAGAGACCACACATTTTTTTTTCAGGAGCCAGACCTGCCTCTCTGACCCCAAGGCTCCAACAAAGTCACTGGGGTCAGCCACAAATGGGCAGCGTGCCTGCAGGCAGGAGAGGGGCTGTTCTGATTCAGCTCACTGTGGAGAATCAACAGTCCACCAAAACCAAGGTTTTACAGGTCCAGATTCTGATTAGACTGAACCAAGAAAAGGGGCTCAATTCAAAACACTGCACCCCCACTCCCTGGTTTGCAATAAAATATTTGTTAATTCAAGATGAAATGAAAAGTGCTTAGGGCAGGGAGTTTCAATCAGGCCAGCTGCTCGTGCCATAGGCTGTGGAGCATGGACGGATGCTGCGGGCTGCAAAGCAAATGAAATCTGAAGAACATCTCTCTGATAACTGGTCTTGCTTAGCTTTACAATAACAATGTAAATAAAGTAGCTGGGAGATCAAATCAGTCTGGAGAACCGTGGCCTGAACTCAATGACTCGGCACAGCACAAGATTGCAACTTGACAATTGCCCACCCCGCTGCACAGGTAAAACGAGCCAGGCTCTGAACGCAGCAGGACTGGGCTCACCCAGGGCTGGCAGCTCTTCCTGCTCAGTAAGCCAGCAGGACCCTGCCTGCAGGTGTGTGCGGGCACCAGCAGCGATGGGGGAAGGAACAGGCAAAGGACTGCCATTTCTCAGGTTCCCAGTCCGTTACGTAACTCCAAGAGCAATCACAACGGGGGGAGCTTACCCTCCAGTTATTTGATTGTGTGCAGATAGATGAACCAAGTTTAATTAAAATAAGACGGCTTTCTATCTGAGGATGCTAACTGCACTGAAAATCAATGTGCCAATTATTCTGCCTGTCGGGGCTGTCCCGGGCACTCTTTCATCATGCCAGGAGCCCTCTCAGGGCTGCAGCCGCCAGTGTCGGGGCAGAGCCGCGAACCAAAGCGAGTTCCGGTGAACCCCACCAGGCGGCTCTCACAAGCCAGCCACTCACCGGCTACTCCTTCTTCACCTTCACGATCTTTATGCTGCTGCCGGACGTCTTCTCGGCGTTAGCTTTGAACTCGGTTTTCAGGGCATCCCTCACTGCTTTCGCACAGATCTGGGAAAAGCGGATGTAGCTAGCAAAGCGAGAGAGAATATGAAAGGCTCGTTACCAACAGCTGGGCAGTGCTGGCGTTACGGGAGACATCTTGGTTTTCTTCCCATACTCTTACCTTTGGTTGGTTACTATGGTAAAATTGAAAACTGAGCGACACCAAAAGTGATCTATAGGAAGGAGACAGTCAGAACTGTGCCCCAGATTGGCTGGCATCTGACTGGGAGGTCCTAAGTTTTCTTCTTGGCAATGTATGTTTTCACACTGAGTTAAAATGAAGGACTTTTTAAAGGTCCCAGCGGAGGAAACAGAGCAAAATGTGAACATAGCTCTCACATGCATGATTCCCCGGCTCGTTGCTGTATGTTTAACAAACTTTTGAACTAAAAGAGTGCTTTTATGGTCAGTTATCTGAAGGCGTTCGCACCTGGCCTGCAAGGGGCTGGGAGGAGGAAAGGTGTGCAGGTGTGCGGATGCCGTGGGAGATGGCTCAACATGGGGCACTTAGGGCGGGCCCACCTCTGTCGGGGCACTGGGCCACGGCCTGGAGTCTGACCTTCTGGGAGGGGAGACCAAGTGTCACAGGGGTGGCTGCTCACAGGGGCTCAGCACAGCTCTGCAGACTGGGGAAGGGTCACCTGTGTGGGGCCATGACCCCGTGACCCCGCGGCGTGCCTTGTCCACGGCGACGCCATCTTGGCAGGTGGCCGCGTGGCTTGGCCATCGCGCGCGGCCTGAGGGCGGGCCGGGCCTCCCCAACGCCGTCCGGGCATACCTGAGTCCAGCCTGCCGCCAGTACGCCACCATGGTGTCGCGAGTGGGACGTGTCGGGCAGAGCCGCGGGGTCGCTTCAGAGTCGCTTCAGCCGGGACCGGCTGCAGGAAGGTCAGGCCGCCGGAGTACCGGAAAAGGCGGGGTGCGGGCCCGCCAGTCACCGCCTCGTCCCGCCCTCGTCTCAGCCGGGAGCCAATGGGAGAGCCGGTGCCGCCTGCTCATTGGCCGAACGGCCTCCGGAAACCACGGTCGCGCGCGCGGACACCTGGGAAAGTGAGGCCGCCGCGTCCCGGTCACCTTCCCAGGTGCGGTGGCAGAGGGCGGGGCCTTCTCCACGGGGCAGGACCGAGGCCGCCCAACTTCGCTGGCCCTGCGTTTGTGCTAAGAACTGTGTGGCAAACCAAGATTTACATCACTTTAAACTAGAGTTTAAATAGTCACTAGCGCATCAGACCCTTTCGGGTGTGACTCCACCCGAAACTTTGTCCAAGAGTAACACAGAGCAGTGTTCTGTTTAGCTGGGACGTTAAAAGTAGCTTCGTTAAAACAAAAAACCCCTTTCATTAGATGTAACCTGCTTTTATAAACGTCAAGAAATTTTAAGCTAAGGAACTTTTTGAAGTAGAAAAGCATTAATTTTAGAGCCATTTAAAACAGTCTCTGTGATTTTGTATGCATGTTACCGGTCTCTCTAAGAAAACCAAGTAGAACCCATCTCATAAAAGGCAAAAGGCAACCCCTCCGACAATACTGCAGTATCAGAGCAAACAGCAGTGACTGACAGTCCGGGGCTGTTTTGCAGTCCTCCTCTGGCACCCCAACCAACTCCAGTCTTCTAGGTGTTCTTCAGGGCACTGTGTTCCCACCCCCGTTTTCACCCAACACCCGGAGGGAAGAAGGCGGCACCGATGATCCAGGTGACATCTGAGACGTCCCAAATGATGGAGAGCTCTTTTCCCGTAAAAAAGATGCTTTGTGGTCATAATTTCCCCAAAAGTAATCACATCCAAACAACCTGACATCTCATGCCTCAGCGATGACAGAAGCACAGTGTTGACGGGTGGCGATGGATAAGGTCAGCAGACGTGAGCAGCTGCACTGCTTCTGTGATGCCATGCTCAGTAGTCACTTTATTTGCCAGTTAACGTACCCATCCCGCAGTCCAGCGTGAGAGATCACAAAGTACAAATGTGAGGAAGGGAATGCCTTTACTAAGTCACAAAACTTTGGCAAATCAATACAGTACCCGTTAATACAATAAAATACGATTTTTGCTGGAGTCATCATATTACCTTAGTGTTAATTTTCACTCCAAAAATATCATTTAAATACCAAATCCAAACACTGGTTTCTAATAGGGCAAGTTATTTTATACAAATTAATGTCATTTGAAATTATACAATGTCTCTTTTTAAAGTAAGTTCCTCACGCAGAAGGTTCTAGTTCACCGCGTCGGGCAACTGTGTGCACTCGAGGGCAGCCGGCCTTTGTGCTGGTTGGTCCACAGCCACGCAGGGCTTTAGTACCTGAAAGGCTAAGATCTATACCTAAGGAGACTCGAGACCAACATCAATTTCTTCTAAGCACTTAAACAACAACAAACAAGCCTGTTAACTGTTCACGTGAACACAAGACTCCAGCCAGCCCCTCAAGCCCTTCCCCTCAGGTGATCACTTTGACTCAGACCCTCTCCATCTTTTGTTTTGATCAAAAGTCACAGCCTTTCCCCAGCTCATTAAAAAAAAAAATAATAAAATCTACCTAAAGTAGCTATATTCTTTTAAATAACAAATAAATATGATGTCAGCTTGAAGAGTCCTGGGCCCTGCAGCTGCACACCAATTTCCATTGTCATTTTTCCACCAACGCTGCTGCGGCCGCCATTGGGGTCCTTATGCTTCCTCTGGCTGATGCTGTCAATTCTTCTATCTCGGCGTTCAGTTTATGGATCACCCATTCCATTGCTTCCCGGCCCTTAAAAAGTGCAATGGATTTACTGTTAGCAAGGGCAAAGGTATGTATACAGGAAACGGCCAGGATAAGGGGTAACAGGCTCACTGAACCTCAGGGACAGACCTCTCATCCTGGCCTTTTCAGTTATTATTTACCAAACACTAAATGCCTCAAGCAATTGGCCTGCACAGAAGCCACTTTTATCTTGTGTGCAGAAGGTGTCCACTGACTGGGACTGGGGCGCTCAAGCCCCTTTGCTTTCTGGAGCAACACTGTAACCCTAACGTGCACACCCCAGGATCTGGTCTTTGATCCTCCTCCCTCCCTCCCTCCCTCCCTCCC
>NW_026067960.1:5358070-5425108 GCF_014885135.2 Alexandromys fortis
CCCTCCCTCCCTCCCTCCCTCCCTCCCTCCCTCGCCCCACCCCATCCCTCTTCCTTCCTCAGGCTCTCCAGTGTCTTGAGGGGTGAAGGAGGAGCACTCCCGCTTCCTGGTTAGGGCCTTTGCACATGCAGCTTCCCCGCCCGAATGCTCTTCCTAGACACTCCTGCACCAACCCCTTCCCTCTCAGCACTTGGCAAAAACATCAATTACCAAACACTCATTAAACACTCAGGCCTGCTTCTACTTTTCCTTTCCTAGCGGACTGCTGTGTGATTACTGCTGCCTTCCTGTGTCCTGTGGCCTGCACATCGAGTAAGCACTGACACAATGACTTTATGAAATGTGTTAAATCCCAGCACTTGGGAGGCAGATGGATCCCTGAGTTCAAGTTCAAGGCCAGCATGGTCTACAGAGCTAGTTCCAGCAGTTTGGACTGTTACATAATGGGTTAGGCATCTTTTCCACTAAACTTACTGTTTTAACATGGGGGTGATTCCCAGTGGAGCTATTTTATGTACCCGTGGCATGTGCATCAGACAATTTCATCATGAAGGTAACAGAAGTCAAAACGTCTAGAACTCATGGGCATAACAAAATTTGTGGAAGACCGGCACTTTCAGCAGACACACGGCTGCTCACCACCCACGCATGTCTACAATCCCCTGGGCTGCTAGCAATGCTGGTGTGGGAGCAAAGGTGCACAGGACTCCAGAGTCACACAAATCACTGCCCATTATTCTGCCTCTCCCTACAGAGTGGACCAGCCAGCTTGGTGGACAGCTGCATTCAGCACAAGTCTTGCTGAGGAGAGGTGCCCGGCCCACTTACTTTGTTAGCGTTGGACGATATGGTGCTTGCCATGAGTCCTTCAAGGTAGCTGCTGAGGCTGACCCCTTTCACGGTGATGATAGCTTCCTGGGTCAGGACAGTTCTGGCAAAACAACCCACAGTCTTAGATGACTCATGTTTGGTTTTCAAAGAGCAACCCACCAAGAAGCTTTACTTACTTCTCTGGGTGCTGGGGGTGCGGCTTGTATGTGAGCCTCTCGTCGACTGAGACCATATTTGTAAATGAGATCTACAGGACGAGGAGAAAGTCAAGCCACTTCGGAAACCAATAGAAAAATTTCTAAAGTCAACACACAACCCCAATTCTTATTCGCTAAGCACACAAAGCAAAAAAACTTACAGATAAACTATCTTGGCTAACTACAATTTAAATTTCCCTATTTAAATTTATACTTAAATTTCACCAAACTTTATTTGGGCAGGGAGGTGGCTCCACAAGTAAAGACAAGTGTTTCCCCTAAGTCTGATGACCCGAGCTCAACCCTAGTAGTAGCTCTACCTCCTGGTAGGAGAGAGCGGACTCCCAAGGCTTTTCACAGGGTTTCCTGAGTATGCCATGCCCCAGCCCCCACCTCCACCCTGAATGTAAAAACAGAAAATGAATTTAGGAACTGCAGGGTTAGGGAGCATGCAGCACCTTTCCTTCTTCATTATTATTTATTTATTTTTAACTCTGCAATACCAGGGAATTGAACTTCAGGTCACGGGCATGCTAGGCTAGTGCTCTACCACACCCCCAGCCTTTTAAATAAATAAATAAATAAATAAATAAATAAATAAATAAATAAATAAATAAATAAGCAAGCAAGCAAGCAAGCTAGCTGGCTGTTGGTGGCACGTGCCTTTAATCCCTGAGCAAAGGCAGGAGGGCCTCTGAGTTCAAGGTCAGCCTGGTCTACAGTGCAAGTTCCAGGAAAGCCAGGGCTACAAAGAGAAACCCTATCTTGAAAAAAGAATAGAACAAAAACTATATATATATGTATATACACACACACACACACATGAAATAAGGGAGTCTCTTCCTATGTTGCCCCAAACGGCCTTGAATGCAATCTGTAGTCCATGCTGGCTTTTAATTTGTGATTCTCCTCCCCCGCCCCCACCCCCCCATTCAAAGAAGCTAGGTTACAGGGACACACCACAACACCCAGCCAGGCACTCCTTTTGATAGTATATCCTCACGCCTATTTCATGTGTAAGAAAGGAAACCTCAGGTCAGAGGGAGAGGAATGAAAACAAAGAGGAAGGACTCACGTTGGTGGACCTGAGCTCCATGGACTTCTTTACCGGGTCAACTACAGAATGCTCCTGCACGTAGGTTTTCGTTCTCGCTGCACCAATGAGCTACGGGCAACACAGAGTTAGAGCTTCCAGTCAAGCATCTTCATCTTTCTCTTGAAGGCACAAATGTGTCAACTACAAGCTAACAGGGACTAGCACACAGAGGAAGCAAGACTGTCATACGCCTACTAAGAACCTTCCACAGAAGCAATCAGGGACTGCTTGTTGAGCTGCGATGTCATATTCGCCATGGGGTGATGCTGGGGCACGGAAGGGTGATGTGGGAGTGTCATATATCAATCTGTTGATTTCATTGGTTAATTAAATAAAGAAACTGCTTGCCCTGGTAGGTTAAAACATAGGTGGGAGGAGTAAACAGGAGGAAGATGGGAGGAGTAAACAGAATGGAATGCTGGGAGGAAAAGGAACTGAGTTCAAACTCGACAGCTCTGCTCTGGAGCAGAGACGCCATGCTCAGCTCTCCCGGTAGAGACACACACATGATGAAACTCTGACCCAGGATGGACGTAGGCTAGAATCTTCCTGGTAAGCGCACCTTGGGGTGCTTACACAGATGATTAGAAATGGGCTAGTCCAGGTGCGAGAATTAGCCTAGAAGAGGCTAGATAGAAATGGGCCAAGCAGTCTTTAAAAGAATACAGTTTCCATGTAATTATTTCGGGGCATAAGCTAGCCATGTGGGCGGCCGGGTGCTGGGGACGCAGCCCCGCCACTCCTACTTCAACAGAAGGGGACATCTGGCAGTCAGAAGACCCATCTAGTAGAGTTCACTCAAGTGTCTCACTAAGGCCGCATTGGCTAGATAAGAAAGCAGGCCTCATAGCTGAGGGGGTCCATCCATAACCAGAACCCCTCCATGGCTGCGTCCCAAGCTCACCCTCCTCTGCTGTGGTGGAAAGCAGGCTCCTTCCTGCTCTAAATAGAGAGACCCAATACAGAAGCCTGGGTCCTCCCCATCCCCCAGTTGTATGGTGACCAGCTGGCATCCTAGTTTCTCACTAGCTCTATCAGCTCACTAAAGCTTGGTGGTTTGTCATGGAAACAGAACCACTTCTGAGAAAGTACCAGACCACGGCCTGAATGTGAAGCAGCAGTCCAAACAGAGCTCTTGTCATTCAACATGGGCACAACCCACAAGGGCCCAATGTCACCTCACAGCGAGGACCCAACCACTGTAAATTCCACAATAAGCCTCAGGCTGCAGCAAAAGCAGGAAAAGATGTAACTCCCTCTCCCCTGAGCCAGCTCCCTCCAGCCATGGTACCTTAGGAGGCTGAGCAGTCTTTCTAATCCAACACACATCCCAACCTTTAGGATGTAATTCCAACCTATGCAAAATCCCACGCAACAGCAGAACGGGAAGACGGTAGGAGACCCTAGCACACGGTAGGAGACCCTAGCACACGGCTCCAGGCAGGGCATACTTACAGACTTCACAATGGAAGGCAGGCCCCACTCTGTGCTGAGGAGCCTGTGGCTGTGCAGCTTTCCAGAGGGATCGACATGTCTGTCCAACACGTCAACGCCAACCACGCTTGGATTCATGGGGTTTGGGTATTTCTGCATTGCAGCCGTGGTAACCATTTCCCATGGGTGGCTGCAGACAAACCAAAAACCAAACACGTAAAATGGCGGATGGGGTAAGCCATTCTTCTACCACAGAGGCTGTGCTTTAGGATGGGACGAGTTTATGCTGGGAAGTAACTTCTGGAGACATGAGTGCTGACGGTTTTTAAATGCGTACAGACGTCAGTGTCTGCGGAAACAGACAGCACGGCATAGCAGACGCCCATGAAGCAAAGCCTTAAGGAGCATGCCTCTCACAGCAGTCCTTCCTCAGTCACAGCTGAGAATCGACGCCCTGGCTGTCCTGGACCTCAGAGACCTGCCCACCTCTGCCTCCCAGATGCTGGGAGTAAAGGCGCGTGGGGACACTGGCTGATCAAGCATTGCCTTAACATCCGTCCTTGGGCATCACACACGCTGCTTTCCTCCAAGTCTGGCTTCAGCTCTGCAAAGGTCACTCGGGAGGAAATGCCAAGGCCTAATGACTTAGCATGAGCACCTGCCCATCACTCCAGTGGTTGAGAACCTGCAGCTTCTTTACTTTTGTGAAAAAGGCCACATACCCATTCAAAATGCGCCACACTCACACCTGCCTTCTGGGTACAAAAGGCACTCACTTCTCAGGAAACACACAGCTGGTTGGTCCACCTGCAGCTGACCCCACCCCTTTCTGTATTATTATCAGTGTCCTAGCTTTCTGGGGAGGATTTCAAGCTACACCCACGAACACAAACCACAGTGCTCTTGTTATCTAAAAGCAAAGCAGGTGGGCACTAATCACTTCAACCTTGTGGAGAACCTGGACTGACAACCACACCTGTCAACAAAAGAAAACCCCCCAGAACCACAGACAACCAGTGACATGGTTTTTAATGTTTTCATTTAGTCAAAAGTATCCTATGAACAAGCCTGGATTTCTATTTACCCTTAAGCCCTACTCCACAGTCAATGCAGATATCTAAGTGGAAGCTTCATAATCCAAGCAGCCCAATGGCAGTGATTTGGCCAAGCCCTCTGACTATCACGAAGACAATTATCTCAAATGAAGATCAGAAGAGGCCCTCTTTGCTCTCTCATCCATGCACTGACCTTTTCTCCCTCCCTTTCTGAAAATTTCATAAGCAGTCCGGGGGGGGGGGGGGGGGTGCTTGGACTTCCCACAGGGCAGAGTACCCTGACTTCTCTTAGGACTGGAGAGCGAGGGGGAGGGAGAGTGGGAGGGAAATTGGGAGGGGGGTTCTCTGCTTTACTGCGACTGCCCCGTCTGTGCTTTCTAGGTGAACTCTAAACATCACTGCTGGCCAAGGGCACCCAGTGATCACTAGTGCTCCAGCAATTAAGTTTTAGCGTCACAACAAAGCATGATTCTGTGAAAAAGACCCTAGTAGACGTTCACAGAGCACCGACATGGAGCCAAGAGTCTGGCCATTCTCATCCCTGGAACTGGCACACACAGATGCTGGAAGACTCAGCAAGCGACGCCACACTGGGTGCTAACAATATGCCATGTCTCAGAAATGCCTGAAAAATCCAAGATGTACGGATGAAGAATGACTTGGGGTCCTGCTTGAGAGAGTATCGTTCACAGGATGGAACCCTGAAAACGGCAGTGAGACACTGGGACTATAATTCAGGAGGCTAACTCCATCTTGAAATCCTGTTTTCTGGGACTCCACCTTGCTAAGCAGTCCGGCTGCCCAGGGCACACTGTGGCTCTACGCTCAGGCTAGCCTCAGACTCGGCAATGTAAGGGCTATGGACATGCGGCAAATCCTGCTTGAGATACAGATCTGGGTGCCCTCAGTGTGTGTGGGTTGGGACCTTGATTGGTTGGCTCAACCTCTCTGGAGAGACAGCATCCTGGGTCTCCTCCCGGGGCATGGACAGTGTTTATTTGCGGATCTATCTTCTCGGACACAGCCCCTGGAGTGTTCCCTAGTCTTAGAGGTCTGTGACAGAAGAAGACTAAGCTCATGGATGAAAAGACCTGAAGTCCAGTGACCAGATTTCACTGAACACAAGTCCTGGCAGGAAACGGGAGGAACGGGTCCTAGGGCAGGAGAGGGCAGAGGAGACAAGCTGAGGGAAGAATGTGGAGCACCAGAAGGGAGGATAAGTTCTAAGCATGGGACTGGGCAGCAACTTCGAAGCCCTCAGATCCAGCAGAGAACTGGGTTGTAGAATCCCTTCTGAAGAGACTACCAAAGACTGTGACCAGGTTAAAAAGCACCCCAGGGACTCCAGTCCCAGAAGTGAGAGAGAGTCCCTTCTAACTCCAGTGCACTGTCCTTATGGGGCACACAGTGAGCCCTCAAAGGCCTTGGGTCCACTCTTCTTTTAAAATGGCCCTCATAACAGTGCTGGCACACCTGGATTAAACACACCACAAAGCTATACTATTACAACGGTGTGGCAACAGATCACCCAGAAATGGACTCAAAGGCTAAGTCAACAATAATTCCGACAAGGGGATGTTTTATGTCAGTCAACGAAGAATACTGCTGGAACAAGGGTTAACCATTTGTTTATCTTGTGTGTGGCACTGTGAACCTGGGTGGTGCCCTTCCCAACACCCAACAGACTCCGGTCCTGTTTTCCAGTACAAGTTCAGAGAACCATAAAGCTATGACCGGATGTGATGGCAGACTGGCTATCTGGTCAATTGTCATGGCTCACAGATATGGGAAACCACGGTCACAAACTATCCGGAAGAGCAAGCCCTGGTCCTGGATCTCTGGCTGTTCCTCAGGCTGACTGTCACCAAGGTTTGGCACCATGGTGGTGTGAACTGAATTCACCAGAAGAAACTCCACCTAGATGGACGGCTGCCTGGCTGTCCGTGGGAGGTTCACGCAATGGAGGGGGCGGGAGCTCAGGCAGGACACCGCAGGCCACCGTGAGGCCGTCGGGGCTCAGTCAGGACACCCCAGGTCACTGTAAGCCATCGGGGCTCCGTAAGCCGTCGGGGTTCCGTCAGGTCACTCCAGGCTACCACGAGGTGGTCGGAGCTCCGAACACCCCAGGCCACCACGAGGCCGGCTGGACCTAGCGCTCTGTGACCCCTGGAGTCACTTCCGGGTCATGCCCGACGGCCGGTTCCTGTCTTCCGTCAGTGGCGGAGGGCCCATGCCCGGGGTCACCGAGGCTCTAGCTAAGCTTAGGGTCGTGACCTTGGCGGTCCCCGGTCCCGGGGTCAGCCCCGCTCGTTCTGCCACACCCGAAGCCAGAGAGCTCCCCGACGGCACCGGAGCCGGTAACAGCTCCCACACTCACTCAAAGACGTGCTCGGAAGTCCAGATCTTCATGGTGCCAGCCGCCCGCCCGGTGTCCCGCGGCGTCCCGGGACGAGGAGGCACAGAAGTTCACCAGCCCCGCCCCGTCCCGGCCGGCCGGCCTCGCACCGCGCAGGCGCCGTCGGGCCCAGCGCTGGGACGCCCGGAAGTGCCGTCCCGCGGCCTCGCCGAGCCGGGCTAGGCTCCGCCTCCGGAGCCGGCAGGCCCGCCTTCTCGGCGCAGCGCAATCAGTGCGCCGGCGCAGAGCTCGCTAGCGCGGAGGTCGGCGGGCGGGAGCCCTCCTGCGCACGCGCGAGCCTTGGCAGCAGTCCTGTTTGCGTTTGGCGGGTTCTTTGGACGTGGCCGAGCCTGGCAGCGTTCACAGGCGCACACTTCCTTGCTGCTGTCTGAGACTTAGCCCCCCCATTTGCACCAGGCTAAAGGAGTGTGGGTCTCTATCAGCACCGTATGCATTCTCCTTGCCAGCCCTGGGTAGGACAGGCTGCCTGCTCATCCACCAAGCAGTGACCAATGTCCCCCCACCCCGACCCTTCACGGGAACAGTCGAAGCATGGAGACCTAGACTGGGCTGGAGCAGGAGCCAGCTGCCCAGGCAAATGGCCCCGGGGTCATAGGTCATCCCCATCACCACCCCTCTGAGATGCCCACGCCCTCCTGTGCCTCCATCACTTCCTCTAACATATTTCCCAGCAATTATCACTCTGAGATCATCTTGTTTATCTGCTTACCTCCCACCAGAGAGTCAGCCCCTGAATGCCAGGTCTGGCCTGTCTCCATGATGGCCCTCGGCAGCGCCTCTGGATAACAGAGGGGTTCAAAGGTTATTGGAAATGGCAGTAGTTATTTGGGGAATGAGTCAATTAAGCCATCTAGTTAATGTGCTTGACTTCTAGTCTGTAGGCACCTGAGGGTGAGGCGCTGGCTAGGCTCCATCAGTGATTTCCTCCCTGTACCTACCTAATAATTACGGATGACATGCGTGACCGAGTGACTGAGAAGTGAGGGGGCAGGAGCGGATGGCATGCGGCTCTATTCAGAGATGCGCCGGGTGAGGTAGACGAACCCCTTGGCTTGGGTTTCAGGTAGAGCTTCCCACTTCTGCCCACCCGGTTCCCCCCATCTTGTGTGTCCCGCCTGAACAATGTGCGATTTGAAATGACAGGTGGAAGAAACTCTCCGTGCTTAAGGAGCTACTTAGAATTACTGCTTCATTTTTGTACCTAGTTTGTTCAACTGTGAAAAACAAATAAAAATCAGAGTCATTTAGGAGGGTGGATAAGTGTTTTCCTTTTTTTTAAATAGCCAAAGCCGTTTATATTTTTAAAAATAGAAAAATGCACTAGATGGAAGGAAATAATATGGTTGATAGCTGCTAAGTGCAATTTGTGGTACCTGGGATTTTTATTTTCTTTTGATATTTAGTACTTTGAGTGGTTTCTGGGGAGGGAAATGCTTACGGGCTGCTGAGAGGGGCTCAGCCTCCATGAAGATGTGTGAAGTTATTGTCGCTGGGTGTTGCTGGCTCCAGAGCCGTCAGTACAGAAATATCTGTCCCTGATGCCCTGGAGCTTTGTGAAGCTGTTTACCAGCCAGCAGCCCGATCCGTCCTTCCTCCCGAAGAACGTTATCCTGCCCCCGTAGTTCAAGGTTCTTAGTTGTCAAAGTCATACCAGAAAATTGACTTCATTTTCATCGCATTGCTAAACACTACAGTACCTGTCTATACCACGGTACCAGTCTACTGATCTTGCTTCCTACACCTGCAGTGATGGGGTGGAGTGATGGGTGGGATGGAGGTCTGGGGCCCAAAGGTCTTTTCTGTGTCCCCCTGTGGTAAACATGCTGACGAGTCTTGGGGTTTGGAGAGGAAGAGCTTCCGTCACTCCCTCCTAGACACCCACCAAGAGGCTCACTTAGGGAGCAAAGAAAGGTTCTTTAGACCCCTGAGCACTGTATTACTGATGCTGCTTCTTACTCAAAGAGAAGTCATCAGTAGGTCATTAACTTGATTTGGTTTGGCCCAGGGATGACACCTGTCCCCACACCCTTCTGGCATGACCCCCTGCCCAGTCTGCAGCTGGGAGGAAGAATGCAGATGTGATTGTTGAATGAGGTTTTTGCGCCCTCCCTGTTACATGTGATTCCCACCTACTAGGAGTAGTTTGGGGAGTGAGACTCCAAATGAAGAGGAAACTGGACGGTGTTTAGAGAGAAGGTTCTGTGTCTTGGGGAGACCAGGGAGCAGCAACTCAGGTCTTACTGAGACTGAGGAGGAGGTGGCTGAGGGACTGGCACCAGACACTGGTTGTGAAAAGGCACCGCATCCAAGCACAGGTACTAGTGGAGCTCAGGGACAAGCCCTGGCCTGACTCCGCCTGGGCCTCAGCTCCTTTGCTTTCCAAGCCCCACTCATTTGTCCTCCTTCCTTCTCATTCTACACCACCCTTATTCCGTCTGATTTATTGTTAATGATTTTTTATATCAAAGTGGTATACAATAATCCATCACCACCCAGAGTTTTGTTTTCCATAATTTTTCAACCATCCATGGTCTACTGTAGGTATTAAATGAAGATTTCCGGAAGTAAATAAGTCACAAGATTAAATTACTTGCCACTCTGAGTATGGCAATGAAGTCTTGTGCCAGCTCACTCTTCCCTACCCTGGACATGCACCAGACTAGGGTACAGAGCATCCCTGCCTCCGGAGTATGCCACCCACTAGCAGAGAGCATCTTTCTCCAGCGTATCCATGCTGTGTAGGCTACCCACCGACGTAAACCCTTCCTCTAGTTCGTCCACGTCATGTATGCTATTCATCTATAGGAATCCCCTGTGGGTCCTGAAACACAGCTCAGAGGATCTCAAGAAGCTACGATTGTAATTATGTATGTGTTTGGTACTTGTCCCCTGTTTCCATCACGGAACTGACACCTTGTGTTTTCTCGGGGGTCACACTGGGTTCCTTTAGATGTCTCAGTTCACAGTAAAGATGGCAATAAGGTGACATGGCTTAAGTGGGCCGTCCTAGCCTTGGGGTGGAGCCAAACATGGGAAAGAACAATTGAGGGCTAGGACCTTTATCCTTGCTCCCAAATGTCCAAGGAAGGCTGGGCAGAGCGACAGATGGCACCTACAATGTGTCATGGACAAGGAGATGTGATGGTCTTTGGGTTGGCGAGCACAGTCACAGGCTGGGAGGGGATGGTCCCCTAACTCCATGGGGACAGAAACTCCCGTGCCCTGGACCCTTGTGAACTCTCCCCTGTGTATTCCTCCACTTGACTCTCACTAATTTTTATTATAATAACAAGGTGAAGGGTTTTCCCTGAGAACTTTGAAACAGCTTAGCAAGTCATAAACATGAGGAGGGCATGTCCAGAGACACAGTCTACAGCTGGTCGCTCAGGAGAGCGAGGGCGCAGGTGGAAGCTGAGGTCAGAGATCCAAAGACAGCAGAGGCTGGGGCAGTCTCGAGGGACAAGGTGCTTCAGGACAATGGCTGCACGGATGTGCCCTCCTCCCAAATTCAGTGTTTGTGTGGAGAG
Source organism: Alexandromys fortis (assembly GCF_014885135.2). Lineage (NCBI taxonomy): Eukaryota > Metazoa > Chordata > Mammalia > Rodentia > Cricetidae > Alexandromys > Alexandromys fortis. The sequence continues at coordinate 5,368,627 of NW_026067960.1, forward strand.
AGAAGTAGGAGGGGACTCTCAGAATCAGCTCTATCGTATAACTACGATTGCTTCCAGGAGACAGCCAGTGTCTGTGCCAGCCTGGGCTAAACGTATAATTCCTACAAGGAGGTCAGGCCCATAGACGTCCTGCCAGGCTCTCCAAGCACTCACTTTGGGATAGACTGGTGCCCACCTTCACCTTTTCTCCTGACCTTTTGGGCAATAACCTTTATCTCTAATTGCCATGAAGGGTTGGGCTTCCTTCCCTCCCCTTTAAAATGGACATGTTATCCTTGATCTTAGTTCTTTCTTTCTCTCTCTCTCTCTCTCTCTCTCTCTCTCTCTCTCTCTCTCTCTCTCTCTCTCTCTGTGTGTGTGTGTGTGTGTGTAGGTCAGAAGACAACCTTGGGTATTATTCTCAGGTCTCTCATTGGCCTGGAGCTCACCAACTGGGTTAGGCTGGCCAGCAATACTCCCATCCCAGGAATTCTCCTGTCCATGCCTCCGAAAGTCTGGAATTAGAAGTATGCACACTGCCATGCTTGTAGTGTGTGTGTTTCTGTGTATGCATGTGTGTTTGTGTGAAGAGGTCAGAGGTCAATGTCAGGTGTCTTCCTCCATCCTTCCCCAGATTTCTTTGAGGCAGAGTCTCTCACTGACCTGGAATTTACCACTCAACTCTGCTGGTTAGCTGGATGCCAAACATTTTTACGTGGGGGTTGGGGGTTGTACTTGGGTCTTCATGCATCTATAGTAAGAACTTTATTGCCCAAGCATCTCTTCAGCCCCTTGATTCAGAAAGCCTCCTGTTTGTCCTTTCCTGTCTTTTGTCTTTGCTCACTACAGGAATTGCTCCTGACAGGACCCTTGGCCGTTGCTATCCTCACTGCCTACATTAACTGCTTTGGGCAGCTTCCCCATGGGGCACTGGGCAGTTGAGAGACATGGTTGGTTGCCTCCACTGTTGGTGCAGTTGCTCTTGGTACCAGTGGGCAGAGGCCAGGTTGGCTGCTCAGCATCTCTCAAGCACAGGACGATGACAGGCACCTCCAAACAAAAAAGAATGTGGCTCCAAAGGTCAGTGCCATCCCGGGGTAGAAAGCCTGGTGTGTGGCTGGCAGGCTCTGGTACTCTGGTCCATTTACCTGGCCAGCTTGGATGTTGTGTTCTCCCACATTCCAACCGCACTGCACTCTGCTGTGGCATGAGCAACGTGCCACCTGTGACCATATACTTCCACACCCTTGGACTTGGAGACTGGGTGTTCTGCTCCCTGAATGTACTCTCCCTGGATTTACCACTGGCAAGCGTAGCTTTTGAAGTCTGTTCAAACACCCTGCTCCTTACAGGCCTGTTGGAGGTGCCTTTCCTGGAACTCTGGGTGATGCCCACTCTGCATGGTGCATTGCAGATCATCACACGAGGACCTCACTGTCCACAGCTGCCGTGGAAAGGGCAAACGGAAGGCTTCCGTGTCAAAGATATGTAGTCCTTCTTACCCACTCTTCATCTTTGAGTTCTTGATGTCACATGGCCACATAAAAAAGTTAGGATCATTGTAACATGAAAATATATTCACCACCAAAGAATTGACACCTTGCAGCCTGCCTCCAATCCCAGCCTAGCCCCTCGGCTGCTGTCTTTCTTCTCTCACTAGTGTGATAAAAGGACCGACAGAAGACAAACGAGAGGGAGGAAGGGTTTATTTTAGTTCCCATTGGCAGGTTACAGTCAATGGCAGCAAGTCCCAGCTGCAGCAGCTTGCAGCAGCTGGTTACATTGTATCCACAATCAAGAAACAGATAAATGAACAAAAATGAGAAAGGGGTTGGCATGTTGGCTCCGCAGGGAAAAGCGCTTGCTTTCAAAGCCTGCTGACCTGAGTTTGATCCCTGGAACTGACAGAAAAGAACCAGCTTTGGTGACTTGAATCTGTAAAACAGCCCTATGGCAAATTGGGAAGTAGAGACAGGAGAATTGCCCAGAAGCTTGCGGCTAGCTAGCTTAGCCTGAAGTACTTGGCAGAACCGTGAGAGAGCAAGCCTCAGCAGGAGGAGGGTGAGAATGACCACCTCCTGAGGGTTGTCCTCTGACCCCCACAAGCCACAAGAGCACTATGGCACACATTCGTGCACACAGAGTAACACAATATATAATCAAGACCAGAGAGCAATGGATGCTTGTGTTCAGCTCACATTCTCCTTCCTGCCACCGTAGTCTTCAGGCCTCAATTAATCAAGATAACACCCCTTCCCCTGCCATAGGCATGCCCAGAGGCCAGTCTCTCAGCCGATTCTAGATGGAAGATTACTTTAGAATTCTGGTGTCTTATACCAAGCTGGCAGTTAGCACTTGAAGAGGAAGACAACAGGGTCACCCCACCCTCTTGAGAGATAAGACTAGTGTGCCATGAAGCAAAGACTTGAATGATGGCTTGGGAGAGACCTTTGCGGGAGGGAATCAGCCCTTGGACATTTCTGCACAGACATCCATGACCGTGACTGGCCTGTGAAATGCAAACCTGCAGGTAGCACAACTTTGCAATCATGGGGTACAGATTGTGGTAGAATGAGTCCCTGACTCCTGAATGTAATACAGACTTGTGAAGCTCTAAGTTTGGTTAATAGATTTCATCTATGTATACTGAAATATGTTTGTACCACTACATATATGTATGTGTACATGTAGAAATATATTACCATAATTTTATACCTCATTTCAGGTTAAAGTCTTAGGTAGGACTTTTTTTTTTTTTTTTAATAAAAATGAATTCTTTTTGTTGTTTGTTTTTGAGATTAGGTCTCACTTTGTAGACCAAGCTGGCCTCAAACTCATAGGGATCTACCTGCCTCAGTCTCCTGATTATTGAAATTAAAGTATATACTACCATGCCTGGCAACAAGAGTTAAATTTAAAGCCAGCATATGAAAGGACAAATCTTCGTTATGGCATCTCATGCATGCCCATCTCTGCGCCTGGCTCTGCTCACCCTCCTCTCTCTGTCCCTGCTGCACCCACCTTGGAAGGATCCAGCTCCTGCTTACATGCTGTGCACATGGCCCTGTCCGGTTAAATCTGCTGTGTTAGTCAGAGTTCTCCAGAGGGACAGAACATAGAGAATGAATCTACATATACACGAAGAAAGGTATTTGCCAGGATGGCTTCCAGACTGTGGTCCACCTAGTCCCACAGGACTGTCTACCAACAGAAGGGCCAAGAATCCAGCATTGTTCGGTCCATGAGGCTGGATATCTCAGCTGCTCTTGAGTATTCTCTAGCATCCCGAACAAGAAGGCTCTAATGCCAGGAAGGGATGGACTTGCTGGCAAGAGCGAGAGCAAGCAGGCAAAGAGAGTAAGCTTCCTTCTTCAATGTCCTTTATGTAGGCTGCCAGCAGAGGTGTGGCCCAGATTAAAGGTGGATCTATTCAACTCAAAAGATCTGGAATAAAAGTGGCTCTTCCCACTTCAAATGATTTAATTAAAAATTTAAAAAAAAAAGTCTCACAAGTGTGCCCAGCTGCTTGGATTTTAGCTAATTACAGATGTAGTCAAGTTGATAAAAAAAAGAATAGACATCACATACGGATTTTGTATGTGATAGAAAATGTGATGTTTTTATATTGCTCCCTCTGTGATGGCCAATCTTGGTCGTCAACTTGACGGCATCTGGAATCAATTAAAACCCAAGCAGCTGGGCACACCTGTGAGAGTTTTCTTGATTGAACTATTTGAGGTGAGAAGACCCACCCTAAATCTGGCACCCCACATTGGGTATCAAATGAAGTACTATTAATAAAAACTCAGAGACATAAATTGGGGTTCAACCTGAAGGTCAGAAAAGCAAAACAGCCAACCACTGGCTCTTACTGCGACCTCTTTCCAAAAATGGTGATTCTGCCTCCAGGAATCTCAGAATGAGACTGAGAGTGAGGGCTGTCTCCTCCAGTTTTATAATCCTCTCTAGTTCTGGGATTAAGGGTGTGCACCATTACTGCCTGGTTCTATGGCAAGCGAGTGTGGCTTCTGGGATCAAAGGTGCATGACATTGTAGATACTGGGATTGAAGGTATGTGTTATTGCTGCCTGGTCTGTAAGGCTGCCCAGTATGGCTGTTTTACTTTTCTAATCCTCAGGCAAGCTATATTTATTAAAATACAAATGAAATGCCACTACACATAAAAGTACACGAATAAGGAACCTTTTGCTTTTTGTCTGCTTGCCCTCACCCTCTCTGGCAAGTTCCTCCACCCTGTTGCTGAGGCATTCCTTCACTAGTAGTAGACCTGCTTCTTCAGGATTCCAATGTAGCCTGAACACCTGCTGAGACGTCCAGTCTCATGGACCAAACAAAAACCCAGATTCTTGGCCTGTCCATCAGGAGACAGGCATTGTTGGAATAGCAGGACCACAGCCTGTGAGCCACTCTAATACATCGTGTATATATTCTTTCCGTCTGTCTGTCCCTACCTTCCATTGTCCTCTTTTGTTTCCCCTTTAGGCCCATTCCTTCCTTTCATGGTTCCTGAGCTACTTCCATACCACATGTGTGTGTATGATATCATACACACGGTGTGTATCCATATGTTTAAATCTAGAATGCAGGAGCAAAAGGAAACATGATGTCTGTCTTGTTGAGTCTCACTTGTTTCTCTGGTCATGGTGCGCTCTGTTTTCACAGCTGAATAAAACCAGTAGCTACCCTTTGTTTGTTTGTTTGTTTGTTTCTACTGTTCATTTGAACTTTTGGTTTTGCTTTTGAGTGGATTCATTTTGGGAGAGCTTCTTGGGTATCAGTTCACACCCCAAAGGAGGCTTTTTCTCCCTTTCTTCCTTCCTTCTCTTCCCTTCCTTTCCTTCCTTTTTAAATTTATTCTTCTTGCATATATTACATCCCTTCTTCCTCTCCTCCCTGTCCCTCCCTTCCATCTCCTCCCTCCCCCAGATCCACTCCTCCATTTTCCTTCAAGAAAGGGCAGGCCTTCCAGGGATATCAACCAAACATGGCCTAACAAGTTGCAATAAGACTAGGAATATCCCCTCATATTAAGTCTGAACAAGGTGGCCCAGTGGGAGGAAGAGTTCCAAGAGTTGGTAAAAGAGTCAGAGATAATCCCCATTCCCACTGTTAGGAGTCCCCCAAGAACGCCAAGCTACACAACTGTAACATACATGCAGAGGACTTAGGTCAGACCCACACAGATTCCCTGATTGGCAGTTCAGTCTCTGTGAGCCCCTAGGAGCCCTGCTTAGTTGACTCTGTGGGTTTTCTTGTGGTGACCTTGACTCCTGTGGTTCCTACATTCTGTCCACCCCCCCCCCCCTCTTCTGCAGGATTCCCCAAGCTCCGGCTAACATTTGGCTGTGGGTCCCTGCATCTGCTCCCTTACCTTGCTGCATGAAGCCTCTCTGATGACGATTATGCTAGGCTCTGGTCTACAAGTACAGCAGAGCATTAGGGAGCATTTCAGTGACATTTTTAAAATCTGCCTTGTTTGGTTCTGTCTTAGGTCTCGGGGCTGTCCAGCCTTTGGGTCTTGGCACTCCAGGCAGTGTCAGGTACTGGCTTCCTCTTCTGGCATGGTGTCAGGTCAGACCAGTCATTAGGTGGCCACTCCCACAAGTTCTGCATAACCTTTACCCCAGCACATCTTGCAGGCAGGACAAATCATAGGTTGAAGGCTTGGTGGCCTCGTTGGTGTCTCAGTCCCTGCCGCGGAAGCCTTGCCTGGGTGAAGAAGATGGCTGGGCTGAGGCTCCTTATCTCCTTTCGGTAGGAGTCTTCGCTAGGTTCCTCCTCGTAGATTCCTGGGAGTTTCCGTTGCACTAGGTTGCTGCCTTGGCCCCCGAAATGCTCCCCAGTTCCAGTTGTCTCTCCCAGTACTTTCTCTACCCTGACATCATTCTTCCTGTTCCCATCCCCACCTGCTCCCAGTCCACCCACAAAATCTATTTTATTTCCCCTTCCGAGAGAGATCGTGCATCTCCCGTTAAGCCCTCCTTGTTACTTAGCCTCTCTGGGTCTGAGGATTGTAGCATAGTTATCCTTTACTTTACAGCTAATATCCACTTATGAGTGAATACAAACCATGTCTGTCTTTCTGAGTCTGGATGATTTTTTTTCTAGTTCCATCTATTTGCCTGCAAATTTGATGATGTCATTTTTTTTTTACAACTTTGTAATACTCCATTGAGTAAATTTACCACATTTTCTTTATCCATTCTTTGGTTGAGGGACATCTAGGTTGTTTCCAGGTTTTGATACTTCAAATAAAGCTGTTATGAACATAGCTGAGCAAGTGTCCTTGTCGTAGGATGGAGAGTCCTTTGGAGCTTGAGGAAGATGGATTCCCAGTTTTCTGAGAATATTTCTCCATATTGATTTCCAAAGTGGCTGGATAAGTTTGCACTCCCACCAGCATCTGAGGAGTGTTCGCCTTGCTCCACGCCCTCACCAGCATGAGCTGTCACTTGTGTCTTTGATCTCGGCCCTTCTGACTGGTGTAACATGGAATCTCAGTGTCATTTTGATTTGCATTTCCCTGATGTTGAGCATTTTAAAGTACTTCTCAGAGATCTGAGATTCCTCTGTTGAGAATTGTTTGCTCAGATCTGTACCCCATTTTTTAAATTGCATTATTTGGTTTGTTGATGTCTAGTATCTTGAGTTCTTTATGTACCTTGTATATTAGTCTTCTGTCCTGTGTGGAGTTGGTGAAGATCTTTTCCCATTCTGTGAGCTGCTGTTTAGTCCTATGATGGTGTCCTTTGCCTTACAGGAATTTTTAGATTTCATGAGGTATCCTTTATTAATTGTCAGTCTTAGTGTCTGTGCTGTTGGTGTTCTGTTTAGGAAGTTGTCTCCTGTGCCAATGGATTCAAGGCTAGTCCCCTCTTTCTTTCTTTCTTTTTTTTTTTTTTTTTTTTTTTTGAGACAGGGTTTCGCTGTAATTTTAGAGCCTTCCTGAAACTAGCTCTTGTAGACCAGGCTGGCCTCGATCTCACAGGGATCCACCTGCCTCTGCCTCCAGAGTGCTGGGATTAAAGGTGTGCGCCACCACCGCCTGGCTCCCACTTCCTTTTCTACCAGGTTCAGTGTATATGGTTTTGTGTTGAGGTCTTTGATCCACTTGGACTTGAGTTTTGTGTAGGGTGGTAAGTATGGATCTATTTGCATTCTTGTATGTGTAGACACCCAGTTAGATTAGCACCATTTGTTGAAGATGCTGCCTTTTATTTTCAGTGTGTATTTCTGGTTTCTTTATAAAAAATAAGGTGTTTGTAGGGGTGTGGATCTAGATCTGGGTCTTTGATTCCATTCCATTGATCCCCCTGCCTGTTTTTATGCCAATATCATGTGTTTTTATTACTATAGCTCTGCACTAGAGCTTGAAATCAGGGATGGTGATGCCTCCAGACGTTCTTTTATTGTGCAGGATTGTTTTAGATGTTCTTTTTTTTTTTTCATATGAAGTTGAGTATGTTTCTTTCAAGATCTGTAAAGAATTGTAAGAGTTTTGATGGGCATTGCATTGAATCTGTAGATTGTTTTTAATAGGATGGCCATTTTTGCTATCTTGATCCTACCAATGCACGAGCATGGAAGAGCTCTTCATCTTCTGATGTCTTCTTCAGTTTCTTTCTTCAAAGGCTTCACGTGCTTGGCACACAGGTCTTTCTCTTACTTGGTTAGAGTTAACCTAAGATATTTAATATTATTTGTGGCTACTGTAAAGGGTGTTCTTTCCCTGATTTCTTTCTTAGCCTATTTGTCATATATAGGAAGGCTGCTGATTTTTTTTAAAGTTCATCTTGTATCCAGTCACTTTGCTGAAGGTGTTTATCAGCTGAAGGTCTCTGGTATAATTTTTGTGGTCGTTTGTGTATACTATCATATCTCTTGCAAATAATGATGCCTTAACTTCTTCTTTTCCAATTTGTATCCCTTTGATCTCCTTGTATTGTCTTATTGCTCTAGCTAGAAGTTCAAGGGCTACATTGGATCGATAAGGAGAGAGTGAAAAGCCTTGTCTTGTTCCTGATTTTAGTGGACTTGCTTTCAATTTCTCTCCATTTAACTTGATGTTGGCTACCAGCTTACTGCAAATTGTCTTTATTATGTTTAGGTATGTCCCTTGTATCCCTGCTCTCTCCCAGACCTTTACCGTGAAGGGTGTTGGATTTTGTCAAAGGCTTTTTCAGCATCTAATGAGATGACCATGGTTTATTTTTCTTTCAGTTTGTTTAAATGGTGGATTACACTGCCAGACTTGTGTGTGTGTCAAACCTTCTCTCCACCTTAGAGATGAAGCCTAATTAGTCATGGTGGATGATCTTTTGATGCGTGCTGGAATTCAGTTTGCAATGATTTTACTGTATATTTTTTCATCCATGTTCCTGAAGGAAATTGGTTCATAATTCTATTTGTTGAATCTTTATGTTGTTTGGGTATCAGACTATGGCCTCATAAAAAGAATTTTGGTGATGTTCTCCCTGTTTCTATGCTGTAGAATAGTCTGAGGAGTCTTGATATTAGCTCTTCTTTGAAGGGCTGGAATTCTGCACTAACATCATTTGGTGGGGAGACTTTTCATCACTGCTTCTGGTAGTCAGACTTTTCTTGACCCATCAGCTCACAGATAACAACATGGAGACTTATTATTAATTATGAAAACTCTGGCCTCTGCTTCAGCTTGTCTCTAACTAACTCTTATAACTAAATTAACCTGTTTTTATTACCGTATGTTCTGCCACATGGCTCAGTTACCTGTCCTTTGTACTATATGGCCAACTTGCTCCAAGTCTCCGGGCATCACTGCCTTTCTTCTTCCCAGCATTCCTCTGTCCCCGGAAATCCTGCCTGTTCTCTCCTTCCTAGCTATTGGCTGTTCAGTTTTATTAAACCAAGCACAACACATCGCACACAGTGTAAACAAATATCCCACGACAGTTTCTACTTCTTTAGGGGTCATAGGTCTGTTTCAGTTGTTTATCTGATGTTGATTTAACTTTGGTAAGTGGTATCTATGGAAGAAATTGTCCATTTCTTTTAGATTTTCCAATTTTGTGGAGAAAGGTTTTTGAAGTATGACCTAAAGACTCGGGATTTCCTTGGTGTCTGTTTTTATGTCTCCATTTTTGTTTCTGATTTTGTTAATTTGGATATTTTCTCTTTGCCTTGTAGTTAATTTGGATGAGGGTTTGTCTATCTTGTTGATTTTCTCAAAGACCCTACTCTTTGTTTTTTTAAAAAGTTTTTTTGTATTGTTTTCTTTGTTACTATCTTATTGGTTTCAGTCCTCAGTTTGATTATTTCCTGTTGTCTATCCCTCTTGACTGTGCTTCTTTTTGTCCTACAGCTTTCAGGTGTGCTGTTAAGTTGCTAGCACGAGAACTCTCTAGTTTCTTTCTGAAGGCACTTAGTGCTGTAAACTTCCCTCTACCTCTGCTTTCATTGTGTCCCACAAGTCTGGGTATGTTGTGCATTCATTGTCATTGAATTCTAGGAACTCTTTAATTTCTTTATTTCTTCCTTGACCCAGTGGTAATTCAGTAGAGAGTTGTTCAGTTTCCTTGAGTTTTTAGGCCCTCCGTTGTTTCTGCTGTTGTTGTTGAAATCTACCTTTAGCCCATGGCGGTCTAATAGGATGTAGGGAGTTATTTCAATTTTCTTGTGTTTGTTGAGATTTGCTTTGTGACTAGATATGTTCCATTTTGGAGTATGCTCCATGAGGTGCTGAAAAGAAAATGTATTCTCTTGTGTTTGGGTGAAATGTTCTGTAGATGTCTGTTTGGGGCATTTGATTCATAATTTCTTTTAGTTCTGGTGTTTCTCTGTTTAGTTTCTGTCTGGATGACCTGTCCATTGGTGAGAGTGGGGTATTGAAATCTCCACTATTAATGTGTGAGCTTTGATATGTGATTTAAGCTTTAGCAATGTTTCCTTTAAAAATATGGGTGCTCTTGCATTTGAGGAAAATATGATAAGAACTGAGGTGTTGTTTTGATGGTGGATTTTTTTTCCTTTGATGAGTATGAAGTGTCCTTCCCCACCTGTTTTGATTAATTTTGGTTGGAAGTCTATTTTGTTAGATACTAGAATACCTACACCAGCTTTTGGTAATGTCTATCTTTGACATTGAGGTATGTTTCTTGTATGCAGTAGAAGGCTGGATCCTGTTTTTTCATCCATTCTTTTAGCCTGTGTCTAATATTGAGGGAGCTCAGTGGCAGTGATTATTAGTAATTCCTGTCTAGGCCCTTCTGGCTTTTAGAGTCTCCACTGAGAAGGTGGGTATAATTCTGACAGGTCTGCATTTTATGTTACTGGGCCCTTTCCCTTTGCAACTTTCAACATTCTTTCTTTGTTTAGTATTGACATGGGATTACCCTCTGCATGCCGTGAATATCACTGCTTAATAAAGAAACTGCTTTGGGCCTATAGCAGAGGAACAGAGCTAGGTGGGGAAGACTAAATGGAATGCTGGGAGAAAGGAGGTGGAGTCAGAGAGAAGCCATGTGTTTGTCTGGAGCCAGATGCAACTTTAGCCAGTAAGCCACAGTCATGTGGTGATACACTGATTAATAGAAATGGACTAAATTAATAAGTAAGAGTTAGCCAATAAGAAGCTAGAGCTAATGGACCAATCAGTAATTTAATTAACACAGTTTCTGTGTGATTATTTCTGTTCTGGGTGGCTGGATGAACAAGCAGCCCCCTGCAACACTGTATGTTTAGTGTTTTGGTTATTACTGGGAGCGGGGCGACTTTCTTTTCTGGTCCAGTCTATCTGGTGTTCTGTAAGTTTCTTGTACCTTTATAAGAATATCCTTCTTTAGGTTAGGAAAACTTTCTTCTATGATTTTATTAAAAGTATTTTCTGGGCCTTAGAGCGGGGACTCTTCTTCTACTCCTATTTTTCTTAGATTTGGTCTTCCCACACTGTTCCAGATTTCCTGGATGTTTTATGTCAGGAATTTTTAGATTTAACATTTTCTTTGACTGATGTATCAATTTATTCTGTTGTCTTTTATGCCTGAGATTCTATCTTTCATCTCCTTGTGTTCTGTTGAGGATGCTTGCATTTGTAGCCCCTGTTCACTTAGTTCGGTTTATCCAACTCCAGGAATCATTCTGTGCTTTCTTTATTGCTTTATTTGTTCTATGCCCATCTTTAAGACTTAAACAGTTTTATTCTTCTGTTTGTTTTGGTTTCTCTAATGGATTTATTTTTTTCTCTCCCATTGTTTGTTTCGTTTTCCTGGAATTCTTTATGGGATTCATTCATTTCCTCAATCTTCTCTTCACAGCTTTCTCCTCCTGTTTATTCTCACCACCTGCCAGCCCTGCCTATCTTTTTCCTATCTACCTATTGGCCATTCAGTTCTTTATTAGACCAATCAGGTGTTTTAGGCAGGCAAAGTAACACCTCTTCACAGAGTTAAACAAATGCAACATAAAAGAATGCAGCACATCTTTGCACCATTAAACAAATGTTTCACAGCGTGAACAAATGTGACACATCTTAAAATAATATTCTACAGTAATAGCTTCTCTTCTCCACCTCCCCACAATGGTTCCTTTTACTTTCTTGGCTTCTGCAGTTACTCCAGGGTATCTACCCACATCTGAAGATTTGGAGCTTGGAGCCTCATGTGAGAGAAAACATATCACATTGGTCTTTTTGTGTCTGGGTTACCTCATTCAATAAAATCTTTTCAGTTTTCATTCATTTACATGAAAATTTCAGTGTTCTTCCCAGCTGAATAGTATCTCCTTGTGTATATGTACCACACTTTCCTTGTCCATTCTTCAGCTGGAAGAGCATATCCATTGGTTATCCAATACCAATGACCAGTCCTGACAACATACCTTTTAATCTTATTTTATTTATATGCTCCCTTTTTTCAGAGTAGATTCAATAATCTACCTTTTTATCCTATCATATTTATATCCCCATTTTTTCTTTTCAAAACAAGAACCTTGAATTCAATTTCCTCTGTTTAGCTTTTTTTCCTGATCATTACCAATAACAACTTGTAACCAACCACTTTAAACAATGACAAATATCCATAACCCATTTAATAACCAAAACCCACCCACCCCACCTCTTGGGAATGTGGGCATTGTATTCTTAAATTTGCTTCCTGCTCTCTGGGAGGTGATAGCATCTTTAGAGGATTCTGAAAAGAGAAATTTGGGTTAATTGTCAAGTCCTGGGAGAGGTAGCTGTATCATTTGTTGTCCCGTCTCTGTGTGATGGGAAAGTGCAGGGCTTGTCGTACGTCCTGGCAAGAGCAGTCTGTGAGGCTGGATCACCTCAGCTAGCCACCTTGATATTATCTTGAGCAGTCTGTAGTCAAAAGATGATCTTTAGGTGGTGATTTTCAGCTTAGTGGTGTTATCATCGTCCTGGAAGAATTGTCACTGTGGGGCCTAGTCCTCCTTTTGGAGACTTCAAAAGTCACTGTTAGGCATGCTCATGGTTCTCTGCAGAAAACCGATAGAGACTCAAAACCAAAATCATGTACAGGAAGGTAGATGAAACCTTTTTCTAGAATTAGTTAGTACTCTATATGATCATTAATATCATGACAAAAAGTTAAAAAATATGTGTTTATATATATTTAATATATATTATAAATCTTATACCTTAAGAAAAGCTGTTAAAGAGTCAATATATAACCAAGGATTATGAAATTAGTAGCAATAAAGTAGTCCTTAAATTTTTTGTTTTTCTTCTGTCTCATATGAGGTGGCTCTTCTGACATGAAAGAGATATTTTAGATTTCATTTTAATAAGCATGCGTGGGTTTAGAGAAGGCAAGAGCTACACGCCTACTCCAAAGGCAGCTTTAATCTTTAATTGGACTGGGACTACGAAAGGACCATTTCCACTATATGTCTGTAGAGAACAGCAGAAACAAACATTTGGGAACATTTATAAAAGTTTAGCCTGTTGGAAATGTGATGTACCAATAGGCCAATTTACTCTTTTTCTTGAGACATCTTTTCTGGATGATTTGTCCTTTTTCTTCAGATGTCTCATTTGTCCAGTGGTCTTTAGATACCTTAGCTGGATGTCTTCCTTCTCCTGAAGAGACAGAAACAAAACCCTTCCCCCACCCTAATTATGGGGAGATTCTCTTTGGCAAGTTATAGCTGATCAAATAAAAAGCATTGTTAGTCTTATAGGTTAGTTTAGATTAAATGACCTTGGTTCTTAATGAACTATCATCTCTTCTAATTAAGAGGTGTCTCTTGTTGAAATCGAATCTTTAGCAATTTTGATGGTATCCATAGCTTTTCTTCTCCTGCAGAAACAAAACAAAACCCTTTCCCCAACATAGCATATGTCCTGGCTTTCATTCTGAGTTCAGTACATCTTTAAGACATATTGACTGATTTAATTCTTTCATCAGGACCTGCCTTAATAGTTCACAGCTGCTGGGGGAACTCTTTCAGAATTACTCTAGGCTTTAACCAACGTTGCAAATGAGACTTTGGGTGATTGCCCAGGTAGCCAGTTGTCTCTGTCATTTATTGCGCATTTTGGAAGTTGCTTGTTTGTACTTCCTGTTTACTCAGGTAATATTATTTCCCTTCTCAGGTCTTCGATGGGGTTGAAGACTAGATAGTCACAGTTACTTTCCTCTCATGACTTAGCTAAGCTATTTCTAATATAGGACTCCTTAGGATAGGATAACTATTGAAACATTTAGCATATGTTGATATTGTTTATGCTGGTTGTAATTCTAATTTTTATACTTGATATCTGTTCTTATTGTATACAGTTTTGTATTGGGTTTGGAACTCTCTTATTTAGACAAAAAGGGGAGGTGCTGAAGGAATTCCTTCAGGCAATGGCCTTTGAGATGCTGGCCTATTTTGGGCATGGCCTTGGGTACTATAAAAACAGATATAGAAAGAAATGTGTGCAGTCTCTCTTTCTTGGCTGTGGCATTTAGTTTCTGTTTTCCACTAGTGCAGATGACTATTGATCTGTGAGTCTTCCCCTAAATATTGTTTAACCCATGCAGGTTTGTCTGTCAACCATTTTAAAGGTAGAACTGTTAGTGCCTTTGAAATATCAGCAGCTGTTGTGCCCTGTTCTTGTACAACCTGAATGGTCAGTGACTTTTTTTTTTTAAAAAACCTTCTAATATTTTCCCCAGAAACATACATTAATTTATGGTTTGTTTTTAAGATTGGGGGAATGTTAATCTGAGTATTCCATTGTTGTAACAAATCATGTCCCCACAAATTCATTGCTATGTTAGCCACATATTGTTTTAATATTTCTCTCTAGCCTCCTGGCCCTAATCATTTGACCCATTGTACACTCTGTTTTACCTGAGTTAAAGTTGCGAACCTTAAAAACTGAACATTTATATCCTGAAGAGGCCATTTTGGATGTTAATATTCTGATGCAATTTTTGTTACTCCCACACCTGTGTCTGCCAGACCTTCAGTGACAATGTCATTTATTTGTATTTTTAATTTTGGTCTTTGTTCATTTATAGTTTGTCAAAATACTGGCTTTATAGTTTCTTCTGAAATTTTTGTCTCTCTTCTATAGCTGTTCTATTATTCAGAGCAGTATGGTTCCTCACTAGAGGCATTATGCTCTTTAGTTGCTCTGTGAAGGAGTTTTCTCTACAATAGCAGGAAGAGACTGAATTGGATTTGTCATTGAGGCTTGCAAGAGGCCCCTCGTGGAGTTTCCTGAGAGCAAAGGATTATCTTGAATGCTTCTCTTTTAAGATAAAGGGTTATCTTAAATGTTACTAGTCCAATGCCTGCCTTTGCCACAGTTTTCCTATAATCCAGAAGGGAGGGGCGTTCTGAATGGATTATTCTTAGAAAAACATTGTTTCTAGGAACTCCTGGTCTATAATTCCTTTTAAAGTGACCTTGTTTGCCACAATTGTAACATTTGACATATTGATTTTTTCTTCAGAACTCTCCTATTCATGTATCATCATGATCATGAGATTCAATATTAATTGTATCTTGGATCTATTCATTCAAAGGTGCTGACCTTGCATTTAACAGCCCAATTATCCTTTTGCATAGAGAATTGGCATTTTCAAAAGTCAAAGTTTAAATTATTGTTTGTCCAGCTTCTCAGTTTGGTATCATTCTATTTATTGCTTCTGCCAATATTTGTAAGAATTCCATAAAGTCTTCCTTTGGACCCTGTATTACTTTAGTAAGTGGCTCAATTTTCTTTTCTATTTCTCCAGTTCTGTCCCAAGCATTTAAAGCTACTGTGCAGCATAATTTCAGGGTGTGATTATCATATACATCTTGCCTTTCTATAACAGCATAGTCTCCTTTTCCAAGAATTTGATCTTGGAAAATTTCCCTACCTCTAGCTTTACTCCATTGTTCAATAATCTTAGTCTCTTCTCTGAACCAGGCACTTCATTGCAATTGTGAACCAGGCTCTAAAATGCCATTAGCCAATTCTATCCAGTCTTTAGGGCCAATTCTATTACAAACTGACCACAAGTTTAACATTTGTTTCATAAGGGTAAATGCACATCATATGAGACTATTGATTCCTTGAATCTCCTTAAATCTAACATTGGCACAGGAGTCTAGTTAGCTGTAATAGGTCCTCTGTCAATTGTCAATTCCTGTAAGGTTGCTGGATATATTAAGGTTGTTGTCTGGAAACCTTAGGCTGTTCCTCTCTGTTCTTATAATGCAATGCTGAAATTGGCTCTCCATTAAATTCCTTTGTCTGGATTTGAATATCTCTATGATTTGTTTTATTAGGTTTTTCTAAGGCCTGTATCTTAGTGCTCAGATTAACCAACTTTTTAGTGATAAGAAAAAAATGATAAGGCAGATATTGTTTACAATCGACATTACATAAATCCCATCTTAATCGGATATCCTCCCATTGAATTGTTCTGTTTTCAAACTGTCTAGCATTTTATCACACAGAGGCTCAAATCCCTTTATTGAAATGGTTTTTTCCCCACTTTTTAACATGGGAGAAAACACTCTCTTTTAACAAATTCCTCCCTTTAAGAATTCCCAATTGTCTTATCAAGTCTACCGAGGATGGTGATGAGGATGTGAGGCTGATCGCTGCTGCGTAGAACAGCACCTAGTTTGGCAGCAGCTCAAGAGGGGGTTCAGGAAGAGCCTGCAGCCCATGGTGGAGGGAAGGAGGGAGGAAGAGAGGGAGAGAGAGAGAGAGAGAGAGAGAGNGATGTGAGGTTTATTGCTGCTGTGTAGAACAGTAAAAGCCTGCCCAATTTCAAGGCATCTGTCAAGTTAGGCATCAGCCTGAGAAGGGGTTCAGGAAGGGGTTACAAGGGGTGGCAGAACGAGAGGGGGGGAGGGAGGGAGAGAGAGAGAGAGAGAGAGAGAGAGAGAGAGAGAGAGAGAGAGAGAGAGAGAGAGAGAGAGAGAGAGAGAGAACTGTCTGTCTGAAAAGCGCACAGTGGATTGTTTGGAAAAAGCATGTGTGGAGATCTGCTTGAGTGAAGAACCAGTCGGTCTGGGGCAGATGAGTCCTGCGGCATTTGGAGCCCAGGTGCTTCTGGATTTGAGTGACAGCTAGAGATTGTTTCAGAAAGGCTACAACAGGAAAATCCCAAACTTGCTCAGAGGCTTGGGGAAAAAACTAAAGAAAGCCTAACCAGGTAGGGCTGGAGCCCCACAGGCAGCTCCAGTCTGTGCAGGTAGCTATTTCGTGAATTCGTATCCCAGACATTGGATGCCAATTGTAGCATGAGTGATTAAAACACAGAGAGAGATATTGGGGTTCAACATGAAGATCAGAGAAGCAAAGCAGCCAGCCATTGGTTCTTACCTCTACCTCAGACTGAAATGGAGATCCTGCCTCCCCAAATCCTCAGAATGAGACTGAGCTGAGACCTGTCTCCTTCTGTTTTATATTCCTCTCTGGTGCTGGGATTAAAGGTGTGCACCACCACCGCCTGGCCTGCATGGCTGACTAGTGAGGCTGCTTTGCACTGACCTCCAGGCAAGCTTTGTTATTAAAACACAGATGATATACCACTACAAACCTCAGCTGAGAAGATACCTCCCTAAGATTTGGCTGTAGAGCATTTCCTTAATTAGTGACTGATGGGGGAAGGCCCAGCCATTGTGGGTGGTGCCATCCCTGGGTTGGTGGTCCTGGGTTCTATAAGAAAGCAGGCTGAGCAAGCCATGATATGCTTGAGAGTAAGCAGCCTCCTCCATGGCCTCTGAGAGCTCCTGTCTCCAGTTCCTGCCCTCACTGCTGTCAGAGAGGAACTGTGATTTCCAGCTGTGAGTACAACAACCCCTTTTTCCTCTTCCCCTTGTCCCTGGTCCCAGTGTTTCATCGCAGTGACAGTCACCCTAGCTCAGATAATGGTCACGTGGGACACAGGGAAGCGCAGCCAGAAGAAGACTGCGGTGTGTATTTAGTGTAGAAGCTTGGAGTGCTGAGGCAAAGGAAAGGATGGAAGGGCAGCCGTGTTTAGCAAGCTTTCCTGGCAAGAATTCGGGATCACTCTTCCCCTTTCTCTCCCTGGGCCGGGTGGCCTTCATGCAATGTTGCAAGAGTCTCTCTGGCCACCAAACAAGTGACCGAAATGACCAAAGCAGAGAGCACAATAACCCTTCTGGCCTTGCTTGAAGTGTTCTGCTAGGCAGAAGGAGTGACCAGAGCAGGGGTCTACGAGGCTTTCGGTCTTTCTAGCCCTGTGTTGAGCCCACAGGCCTCTGCCAAGGAGACCTGTCCACTGTGGGGCTCTCACCATTTAAGAAGACTGCCCTTCAAGGCTCGTGAGCTGGTGCCTCAGGGAAAGGCCCTCGCTGCCAAGCCTGCTGACTAAATTCCTGTCTCTTGGCAGTTTCAGTAATTCTTCATCCTGAGAAGTTAGAGGTAAGTTCGTGTGTGTGTGTGCAGTGGTGTGCGCATGTGTCCAGTGTGTAGGCCTATCAACCATCTAGATCATTATTTCTCATGTACTGTTCTTCCCTGGGTGTTTGGAGACAGGGTTCTCTCTGGCCTGGGGCTCAAGTCGGGTGGGCTGGCTGGCCAGTGAGCCCCGTGGATCCCCCTGTTTCTCTCTCCCTAGCACAGGGATGGCAAGGGGACATGCTCAGTGTTCTTCACTGACCCTGCTCCCTAACGAGTGCTCAGGACTAAGCTCAGCTTCCCGTGTTTGTGAGGCAAAAACAAGCTCTCTGCCCACTGAGCTATCTGCCTGACTCACAGAGGGTGAGGTTTCTTTGAAAAGCTAAGCCAGGTTGCCTTATTAGCAATCTTCCATCACCCAGTGGGGCCTCTACCTAAATTACTTCCCTCTCTTTCTATGCTAAAAGCATTTTCCATGAAAAGACTCTTTCATGCAGGGGGATGTAATTTGGCTAAAAATCCTTACCGGATGCTAAAATGTCACCTTATACGTGTGCCTTGGAGGAGCTGTTCCGGAACCCTTTTGTCTTCCCTTCTTCTAATTGATGTTGTTTGGTCCTTATCTCCTCAGAAGAACACAGGGACAGGAGGAGGTCGAAGCCAGCTGCCAGGCTCACGAGGTGTGCATAGAACCCTGTCTTTTCTTTTCTTTTTTCTTTTTCCTTCTTTGAATGGTTGGAAGTCACTCAAAGGATGGCCTGCTGTTTGGTGGCCATGGCCCACATGACTGCGGGTCTTTCATGCCGCGATGGGGAGAGCACCCCAATCTGTGAGCCAGGATTCATTCTCTTTGTGAGAGGCATAATTAGGTTTGTTGAAGGGGACAGAGCCTGGCTCTTCTGTGGAACTTGGCAGTTCTCTCCCTGTGATTGGAGGCAAGTTACTTCTCTAGCTATGCTGGAGGAGAACGGACCAGACCGGAAACAAACTTGGGCCTTGCAGGGGGCTCTTCTTTCGGTCTTCACCAGGGATCTTGGAAGTATGACATTTGCAGCTGTGTGCTGGCCAGAGACAGGTTCAGATGGCTTCTTTTTGTGTGGCCCCTTCTTGTTGGTATTTATCTTGATGACCTGTGAGAGCTAATGTATCAGTCAGTGCCCAGTGGGTTGACTGGGGGCAGTGAGAGTATCTACTCGCTTGCTGGGGGGCTTCAGTTTGAAACTTCCCACAGTTCCAAAGGATTAAACTCCTTTCATACCTAGGGGCCGAACCCTTTCACTGGTGAGCGCCAGAGAACCATCTGGAGTGAGTCAGGGTCTTATCTTTCTCTATAGTGACTCCAAACTTCTTCTCTGTTCACACGCTGACCGGTATGGGGTCTAGTATAGAAGAGAAGTAGGGACTATTATTCCCACCCACACCAGGACCAAGGCGTGGAGGCAAAGAACGCAGGATGCCCCTGTCCAAGTCCTGGCTGGACCCTTTCATCACTGGGTTGTGCAGGAGACGGAAGAGTGAGTGACCAGCAGCACAAATATCTCCGTATTGACACACTCGGGTGATGTGCCACCCTAGCACGAATATCTCAGTTTTGATACACTCGGGTGATGTGCCACCCTCCCACCTTCTGAGGGCAAGTACAGCTGCTGGCTCTCAGGGCACGGCCTGCTGAGTGTCCCTTACTCATTAGTGGGTGAGGTGGTCCGTGCCATGCAATGTTCTGAGCATAAGTGGAGTGTGATAAATAGCAGGTGGATCCTATTCAGAGAGTTGGGTGGGGGTAGTGGGCCAGCAAGATGGCTCAGTGGGTAAAGGCCCTTGATGCCAAGCGTGGTGATGTGAGTTTGATCCCAAGACCCCACATGATGGAAGGAGAGAACCAATACCTTGATAATGTCCTCCTACCTCCATGCACATGTGATGGCAGGCATGTGCCCTCCCCTCAATAAATAAAAACATTAAAAAAAGAATTTGGGATAGAGTTGGTGTTTTGCTTTATCTTGGATTCCCTGAGAGATCCCTCGGAGTAAACATTCTTCCAAAATTCAGAAATTGTATTTGAAAGTGGGAAGGATGCCTGCCTTGCACATGAGCAGGCTATGGGCTTGGTCCCGAGTGCCACATAACCTGGGCATGGTGATATAAGTCAATAATCCCACGTGGGAGGTGAAGGCAGGGAGATCAGCAGTTCCACTGTCATCTTCAGCTATGTAGCAAGTCCCAGGCTAGTCTAGGCTACATGAAACCCTATCTAAAACAGTCCAAATAATAATAATAAGCCAACAAAAATTAAAACAAAAAGCAACATATAAAGGAGGAAGGGTGGGAAGAAAAATCAGTTGCCTGCCATGAGTCATCGTGTAAGGACTGGCCTGGCACCTTAAAACATACCAGCATCCTACAGACAGTCGTAGAGCAGGGAAGCCTGACGTGTGCTACCTTGTAGGTAGAAGGTTCTTGGATGAGGGCCTCAAAAGTAGTTCTTTTCCAAGGCCCTGGGATCAACATGCCCTTGAGGGGTAGTTGCCTACCAGCTCAGCAGGCTGCCAAGCAAGGCAGAAGAAGATAGCACAGGCTGCGTGTCCTACCGCTTTGCTGACACACCTGACGGGAGCACCTGGAGGAAGGGACAGTTTACCTTGGCTCGTGTTTGCTATACAGTTCATCATGATGGGGAAGGGGTGGAGGTGGAGCATGAGATGTCAGTCAGGTGTTCACAGTCAGGTCAAGAAGCAGAGAGAGGGGGAGGGAGGGGAGAGAGGGAGGAAGGGAAAATGGGTGAAAGGGGGAGAGAGAGAGAGAGAGAGAGAGAGAGAGAGAGAGAGAGAGAGAGAGAGATATTCTCAGCTCTCTGTCTCCTTTCCATCTGGTCCAGGACCCCAGCCCATGGATTGTGCTCTTCACGTTAAGGGTGGCTCTTCTCAATTAAATCTCCCTGGAAACACCCCAATAGACAAGCCCAGGTGTGGGTCCTAGGTGACTGCATTGACAATCAAGATGGATTGATGTGTGAGGTCCTTCTGTATATGTGTTGCTTTTATTGGTTAATGAATAAAGCAGCTTTACCGTATGGCAGGGCAGAATGCCAGGCTGAAAGAGATATATAGAGAGAGTAGGTGGAGTCAGGGAGACACCATGTAGCTGCCGAAGGAGATGGATTCACTGAAACCTTAGGAATCTTACCAGGAGGCTACAGCCTCTTGGCGATACACAGATTGATAGAAATGGGTTAATTTAAGATGTAAGAGCTAGCTAGGATTATGCTAGAGTCATTGGCCAAACAGTGCTGTAATTAATACAGTTTCTGTGTGATTATTCAGGTCTAGGCGGCCAGGAAATGAGCGTGTAGTCTCCATTTGCAATGGGGCATCATAAAGACTAAATTGGATTGCTGATATCCAACATGGAAAGCAGACCTTGGCTGGCCAGGGTCTGCCAGCAGGCTGCACAGCCTTTGAATACCCATGTAACACCTGGAACAACACTTAGAAAGTAACAGCGTGAAGACATTCTCTTCTATGCCCATTGTCTTAATCATTGCTTTATCACTGTGAAGAGACATCATGACCAAGGCAACTCTTCTAGAAGAAAGCATTTAATTGGGAACTTGCTGACAGCTTTGGAGGCTTAATCCATTTTCCTCAAGGGAGGAGCATAGCAGCGTGCAGGCAGACAGGGTGCTGGAGAAGTAGCAGAGAGAGAGAGTGTGTGTGTGCATACAGATAGACAGACAGACAGACACACATACACACACACAGAGGGGGAGAGAGAGAGAGAGAGAGAGAGAGAGAGAGAGAGAGAGAGAGAGAGAGAGAGAGAAAAGACTGGTGCAGACACACACACAGAGGGGGAGAGAGAGAGAGAGAGAGAGAGAGAGAGAGAGAGAGAGAGAGAGAGAGAGAGAGAGAGAGAGAGAGAAAAGACTGTACCAGGAAGGGGTTTTGAAACCTCAAAGCCCATCCCCCAGTGACACACTCCAAAAAGACCACACCTCCTAATCCTAGTAAGCATTTGAATATCTGAGCCTGTGGAGGTCATTCTTATTCACACTACCATACCCATCTTACATCTTTTCAAAGCAAACAGAACAAAGCTCCATCCTTCCCAGCTGTAAACCCACTTCTCACTCTGTAATTTGTCCATTTTGTTCCTTCAACAGCAGGCTGGAAATGCGCCAAGAGGGGTTTTTTTTTTTTAATAAAACATCAATTGATAGCATCTGGTCGATGAAACAAACAGAACCTGATTGGAGGGATCCAGAAACCTGCAGGGGTCTAGGGTCTTGGTCTGCTCAGGTCTGCCACGAGACAGTACACAGAACAAGAACACCAGGCTGCCCTGTGGGCTAAGGTGATCTCTGTCACCTGCACATGCATCCTGACAAGTCCCCGAGCACAGTGCTGGACACAGAACCACTGCTCGGCAAGCATTTATTGAATACATAAGGAAATCAACAGTCAGCTGAGCCACAGCGTCTGAGCACACCCAGTAATACTTAGCAGTGGCGCTCAACAGAAGTGGGGACAGTTAATGAACCTAACCAATTAACAAAATTTGGAACTTGTAAAGCATGCCGTGAAGGTCCCCAAACCGGACAGGACACACAATTACAGGCAGAGGACCAGCAGGCACTCAGATATGCCCAGTGGCCTCTCTGGTTCCCCTGGGCTCAAGGGCATGCCTAAGGAGATCAGAGTGGGGAGAAGCAGGGCTGTGGTTCACTCGGCTGCTCTGTGATCTAGTGGGCTGCTCAGAGCAGGGCTTGGAGGAGGCTTGTGCCCACAGCCCAAACTGCCTTCAATTGAAAAACAACTGCTGTGTTTGGGTTCAAGGCCAAGATAAAAAATGCTGCCTGTATTTCCTTGGTAAGCCAGTTTGTATCTCTGTTAGAAGTGCCCAGTAGATAGACTGCAGAGTCCCCAGCCATCCCCTGAGCATGGTCACAGGTGAGTTCAATGTAGGGTGTCGCCAGCATGTGCCCAGCTCCTTCCGCTTCCATTCTCTTATCAAGGAAATATTCTACTAAGAGCCTTATTGCATCTGCCGGGCAAGTGAGGGAGTAAGACATGTTCTTAGGAGCTGGAACTCAAAGTAAAACAGAAATCCAACCAGAGAAGCCCCTTACATGGATTGTATGTTACATTAACAACGAGAGCTCGCCACAGACAGGGACAATGGTGACAGATATATGAAAGCCAGATGACAACCTCAGGTGTCTTGTCACTCACTTGCTTTGAGACAAGGTTTCTTATTGGCTTGGAGCTTATTAAATTAGGCTGACTGGCCAATAAACCCCAGGGATGCTTCTGCCTCTGCTTCCTCAGTCCTGGGACCATAAGTGTGCACCCACTACCCCTGGCGTAGTGGTGTGAAAGCAAATGGCCCCCATAGGGAGTGGCACTATTAGAAGGTGTGGCTTTATTGGAGTAGGTGTGGTCTTGTTGGAGGAAGTGTGCCACTGTGGGGGTGAGTGTTGAGGTCTACAATCTCCAGTATCTCAGTTCACTTCCTGTTGCCTGAGGATCAAGAAGTAGAACCCCTAGCTCCTTCTCCAGCACGATGTCTGCCTGCAGGCCACCATGACGATAATGGACTAAACCTCTGAAAATGTAAGCTACCACATTAAACGTTTCTCCTGAAACTGTAAGCCAGCCCCAATCAAATGTTTTCCTTTATAAGGGTTGCCATGGTCATGGTGTCTCTTCACAGCAATAGAAACCTTAACTAAGACAGCTGGCATTTTACATGGGTTCTGGCATTGTACTCATGTCTTCATGCCTGTAGGGCAAGCGCATCAGAGGATGATTCACCTCCCCAACCCTGTAATGGGACCTTACATCTGCACAGGCCTTTGTTCTAAGCACACACACAAGCACAACTAGAGGATGGAAAAACAGCCACTGGTACCCATGTGCTGAGGGTCTTTGGGATACAGAGAAGGATAGAAGACCATAGTGGATGCCTGGTCTTTTTCCTTTACAGTCTCCCATTTCCCAAGAGAGGTACAGGAAGCAAGGTGGCTTTCAAACAGCCTCTGTGACAGGATGTAGGATCACTGTGGAAACAGATCTCCGGGCGGTGTGCCTGTGAGGGACTGTAATCACTAAGACAAGGTTAATGCTCACAAGGAGATCTTCCTTAAAAGTGGGAGGAACTGCTCAAGGGGCTGGGGTCCCAGATTAAATAAGGAGGAGAAAGTGAGCTGAGCACCGGCTAGCCGTCATGGCCCTCAGCTTCCTGATTGTGGGTGGGACGTGACCTGCTGCTTCATGCTCCTCCTGCTGCCCTGGCTTTTCTGACATGACAGACTCCATTACCTAGAACATGAGCCAGAGTGAAGTCAAGGCTTTCTTCTTTAGATTGCTTTTGTTAGGTATTTTGCTATGGCAACAAGAAAAACAGTTGATAGAGTAATATTAAATAAAGGTTGGAATAAGGTCTGCTTGTTATCGGCATCAGCCACTTGGTGCCCTTCACCACAAGTGCATCCCAATAGCTGCATTTGAAACACAGCTGACCAATCCCTCGTATTGGTTGCATATCTACTGAGGTTACAGTTTGGTAGTTATGCTTCCTAAGAAAACATCTTTTGTGCACAGGCATGGTGCTGCATGTTTTAACCCCCAGCACTTGGGGGGCAGAGGCAGGTGGACCTCTGTGAGTCCAAGGCCATCCTGATCTATAGAGTGAGTTCCAGGTCAGCCAGGGCTACAAAGTGAGACTCTGTCCTAAACAAACAAACAAACCCAAACCATCATCTTTTGTATTTTATTAAAAGTCAACTGAAAAACTCAAACTCAAACTTGATACATTCTGTTCATACTTACCATGATCACTTACTTGTAAATATCAGGTACAAAATTCTCTTCAAAATGTGGGTTTTCTGGAAGAAAATCTTACCAAGAGTCATATGTGCCCTAAATAAAAAAAAAATCAGAAGCATTTTTTTAAAAAAAGATATGCTTTTATTACATTTATTTCTCTGTGTGTATGTGTGGTGTGTGTGTGCACACACCTGTGTGTGAGCATGTGAGTGCAGGTGCCTGTGGAAGCCAGAAGAGGGTGCCATAGTTCCTGGAGCAGGAGTTACAGGGGCTTGTGGACCTCCTGTTGTGGGTCCTGGGATCTGAACTCCGCTTTTCTGCAAGAGCAGCAAGTGTTCTTGATCATGGGGCTTTCCAGCCCCCAAAACACTTTCAAAAGAATGTTACAAGAAACCTGACCATGATACTGGGCAGAAAAAGCTTGTTTCCATGTTCTCAATTATCCCTAAATGAATTTAATGAAACTCCGATAAAAAGCTCCATAGGACACTCCAGGAACCTGACAGAGTGATTCTAGCACTCATTAGGAAGGCTAAAGTGAGGAGAATCACCAGGGACTCTCTGAAATGGCAAAGAGAAGGTCCTGACCCATTGGATGCGACACCATTGGATGTTGTCACAGCTTTGAAAACACTGTGATACTGTATTTAAAAAAATGGGCCGAGAGCTTCCAAACCAACTTTAGCGTGTGTGACACGGTGGCACTTGATTTGAGTCCAAAGGGAGGGGAGGGGCCAATGAATGAAGTGCGGGGAGAGGTGGCTGGGATCCTGGGGGAAAGGGCACACCTCAGGAAGTGTGTCACAATCAACTCTGGTCAACCAGAGAGAAAATACTAGAAGCCCATCAGTCCGTATGATTCAAGTGGATATGTAGGATGAGTATATATTCAGAAACATGGGAAAACATGGAAAAGCCACTAAAAGGAAAAGAGAGTGTGCAAATATCACACATGTGAAGCATTAAGCATCTGTTTTCTTAATTTATTAAACTCATACCAGTCACCTAAAGCCTACTAAACTGTTTTTTTTTTTTTTTGGAGAAGAAAAACTCTATGAGAAGAAAGCTGTCTGAAAAGGAGTCTGTCCTGAGTGTTGTGAACAAAGATTTCCCCTCAGTGGGAGCCAGTAAATGCAAATTAAAGGAGCACACCAGTTTGGAGCTTCCAAACTTACTAAATCAAAATACATCATGTGTTCACAGGAGTCCCCTGTGAAGAGGAATAGAGATTCCTGTGCACTTCTACACAACACAGGGACAGGCGTAATCTTTCTGAAGGGTGAATAGCTGGGGCTGTCTCAAAGGTTCCTGTTGGCCCTGTTGGGTCCTACAAATGGAACCTTCTACAACTGAATATTCAGAATATTGAACAAAGATGCAGACTGCAAAATTATCTGTCATGTAGAATCAAAAACAAAACATGAAACCCTCTCCAGTGTTGGAAACATTGTCCAATTCACAAAAAAAGGCGTGTTTCATGGAGGTCTAGAGAGAAGGAAAGACTCAGGGGCAGGGAAGTGCAGGAAAAGGTGCTGAAGGGGGACTGGGGGAAGTTGCACACTTGGAACGGTGGCATGGAATGCACAGTGGCAGGAGACAAGCCAAGCTCAGAGGATTTAGGATGTGAGGACTCCGTTGGCCAACCTTGTGTCCTCTCGTGTTTCTGTTGGTGTAGACGGCAATGCTGGTTGGGAAACACAGAAAGACAGTTCTTCCAGATGTTGAGTGTGTTGAGTTCCATGTGACAGGGTTAAGGTGTGACCACCAGCTCTTGAAGACCCAACAGAGCATCTTAGACCGTTGGCAGAGGTTCTTCATAGGGAAGTCAGTTGGGACAGGGTTTTCATTTGGACTTCAGTCAGTAGGGGGTGCACTGATGCTGGGAATGCCAACGTCCACCAAGAGTGGCACTTGCGCAGTTCTCCGGCTTGTCCTTCATCTTGGAGACTCTCCATCTCCCCACTCAGGACATATTACTGATGTCAACTTAGAACACCATGCGTCCCACAAGTGATAAAGCTCCCACTTTAATAAGAGCCAATATAAGGCTGCTACTAGTGATGCTGTCAAAAGTGTGATGTTTTTGAGGAGTTGATACTGCGTAGAGAACAACTTCAATTGTGCTGGTTGTTGTTGTTTTTTTTTTTTCTTGGCAAGTTTTCCATCACAGCAAGAGAGAAAACGCTAGAAGAAAATTGAAGTGAACATTCAACATTTCACGTGGATGTTAACCAAGAGAAATGGTGACCTTTAGATAAAGGATATTTCATGAAGTGTTCATTAAAAGGAAGGACTTGGCTGTCGAAACTTACTTTCTTTTTTTCTTCAAATTTCTTCATGAAGTATAATTGATGAAATGCCATGGCTTATTAAATTTTAAGGAGTTGCATAGAGGAACTGAGACGATAATAAAATGAGGTGGGTTGGTAGTATTTGGGGCACAAAAAGGAATTTGAATGGCATATTTAAAACTTGACATAGACAACAATATCATAGCAGAAGAAGGATTAAATAAGCTGTAGGCTCAGAGCATGAAAAGAGTAAGCATTTCAGAGCAGAAATAAAGAGCTACAGAAGCAAAGAAAGCTCCAGCAAGGCAGGAAAGCTGTTGTTTGCAGGGTGGATGTGGAAGCCAAGAGGCGTGTACATGTCATTCAATAATTCCTGCTCCTGTGGCATGATGATCTAGTGAGTACCAGGAAGTTCCTTCCTCCAGGTTCTTTAAAATGCTTACGAGCTGTCTTAAAGCAGAAAAATAGAAGCGATGAAAATGGTTACTTGGGTGACTTGAATTCAATCAAAAGTCTAACAGCTTTATTAAAAAAAAACAACAAAGAATGAAAGTCAAATAAAAATGCGATTGGAACATCCATTACAAAGCAAAAAGTTCAGCCTAATTTCTAAAATATATTTCAATAGTATGCAGAACACGGGAGCATATTTTTTTTAAAAAAAGTCACAAAGTAACCCCAAATTAGAAAATACAATAGCTATACAACTGTGCTCATACAGAAAAGCAAAGGTGGCAGGAATTCAAGAGAGAGCATTTGGAGTGAAAGAAACCGAACAACACAGGCCGGTACACACTGGAGATATAACAGCTGAGACTCGTGCGCCCACAAGTACAGCAGCAAAGCACACAAGGAAAGGATGCGTGAACCGTGATGAGAAACCCACAAAGTTCAGCTAGAGAGAAGTGTTCACCAAATTCTGAAACCTGTGAGCAAAACAAGACATGTTTTCTTTAGAATTATTCAAAGCACATTTACTGATTTTATTCCTTGCTGTTTTACATCCGACTAAAATTTTATAATAAAAGCCTTGGCGGGGACTTGAGAGATGGCTCAGTGGTTAAGAGCACAGGCTGCTTTTGCAGAGGACCCGGGTCCAGTTCCCAGCACCCACATGGCGGCTCACAAGTGTCTGTAACTCCAGTTCCAGGATCTCTCACACCTTCACACCAATGCATACACAATAAAGTGAAATAAGTTATTTAAAAAGAAAGAAAATAACAAAAATGGAATCCAAGTGTCTCCAAATAAAGTTTTACAGAAAAAGCCAATGAAAGCATGTACTATTTCTGTCTTCCAATGAAAAAGAGGTACATTTCTCGCTCAGCAACTATCATAGAGAAGAAAAGAACACAGAAGAGAAGCAAAAACTAAAGCTGTGATTAGCAAACAACAACAACAAAAACCCCACAGAATCCCCAAAACTACAAAACCCACTAAATGCTGAGGAAATCCGAAGTGGATTCCCTGAAGCTTTAATATAGATAAGGAGGAGATGAAGCTATAGAAAACTCAGGAGTTAGACATGAAACAGAAATTACAAGAAGTATGTGTCAGTATGCTACTGTATTGGTAATTCTCGAAGAAACATGTCTCTCTACACTGAAGTAAAGTTCTCAAAATTGGTCAAGATGAAGGATGCTTCTACAGATTGGTAAGGGAGGAAATAAATTCAGAAACTCATTGGGGAACTAATAAGTTTCAAATAAAAGGACTATATGTTGAATTTTCAGAAATATGATTCGGGAAGAGGTGAACAGTATACTGCAGGAAGTGCCTCCCACCAACTGCTGAGCAGAAGCAAGTGGAGACTGGACGCAGTCAGGAATACAGAGGGCAAAGTCCTAAAATCCACCCAAAGTGCACGGATTACAGGGAAAATGGAATCCTTGGAATGCAAGGACGGTTCAATCACAAAACTATAATCTAAGACATGAGCAAGTTAAACGGTGATCCACAGGTACCCATTGCCTTAGGTTCTGAAAACTGACATGACAGAATTCAATCGCCTTTTATGAGCTATGTGAGCACAGTTTCCTAATACATAAATTATATATATATATATATACATATATATAAAGTATACACACTAGTAAACACTTACAGAGCTATTTACAACAATGATGAAATTAAAGTCTAGATTTATATAATATTCCTGTGGGATAGTTAAGACAGGAGGAGAATACAGAGTGGGCTCACAGAGAGGGGGCACACAGTGTCCGTCCATACGCAGGTGATGGATGAAAGTCTGAGTAACACGGACCAACTCCGAGCGCCTCCAAGCACCAGTCTGATAAAGGCCCAGCAAATCCTTACAAACCATCTTTACAAGAGACGTGCACGTGAAGATGTCCTGGAAACTGCCAGAGACGTTTTTAAAATGTGAGTCATGTCATGCTCTGGAACGAAAACACCCCCACCCTCCATACCCCCCATCTTCCTCCCCTAGCCCTCACCCTTCCTCTCTTTTCCTTCCTTCTTTTTTCCCCTTAGCTTTCAAAGTTTGCTTTGGGTGGCACACGGAATAATGGAGTCATGATAACATTTTCATACATACCTATCAGTGTGGCTACATCCCCCACCCCAGCCCTCACTTTCTCTTGTCCCTCTCATGGTAATCTCTGCCCCCCACCCAAACATAGTTTTGGCACCTCATGCTTGCTAAGTAAGTGCCCCACTGTTGAGTTTCCTCCCTGCCCTTGGAGTGGATTTTTTTCTGGGGATGGTAATTCCCTAAATCCACCTAACGTGCCCGTAGACATTAAAATGACCAAACAAGATGGTTAACATAAATAATAGAAGTTACCTTAGACCAGAACAGCTTTATGGAAGTCCAAAACCATTTAGTTCAGCATAGATGAGCCCGGTGGCGGCCTGGGCAATGAGATGGTCACAAAGCTTGGCTGTGGGACATTGCTGTCATATCCTTTGGCACCTGGCCGCATGTTCTCCAGGTTACTCGGTTTTGCAAACTTTACCAAACTACATCTACCTTCCTCATGAGCCACTGTATGGACTTCAGGAGTCAAAGCACATGAATACCAGGCAAGACGTAAAATAACATTTGGTGGAGTGTGATGGTATATGCCTGCGATCCCACACATGGGAGGCCAAGGCAGGTGGATCCTGAGGGCCACATAGTGAGACCCTGTCTCAAAACGATTTATCCCACAGATTTCCAATAATTCAAAGATTACCCAAGCTTATTCTCAATGCCCAACACTGGAAAAAAAAATACCCCAGCGAAGTAAAAAGTAAGACGCCAAAGGAATATAAGGAAACGACAGGATACACGAGCCTCAAGGAAAGGAGATGATGTCATGTTTTAAAGATATAGGAAGGACCAGAGAACTAAGACGGTAGGACAGAGTACTTGGTAGACAGTAGTGAGCACAGCCCAGGACGGGTATGGCCTCAGCTGCTCTGCCTAGCGGAAAGGACAGGTTCTGCTTGCCCCACAGCTGCTGTGCCATGAGCCTGCCTGGCCACCAGCCCTAGCAGAAGAGAAAGAGGTGGCTGTCACCGCTTCCAGTGCTTAACTCCAGACCATGACTGCATTCACCACAAGTCACAGAAGTCAACCTCCGTGCCACTGAGGAATGAAGCTGGAAAACAAGCGTTTTAAAATATTTCACTTTTAAAATTAAATTTATATTTTAATGATACCTACCTCAAAACATGGACACTGTGGGATGTCAAGGTGGTCCCGCAGGAAAAGCTGCTGGCTGCCAACACTGAAGACTTGAGTTTGATCCCACATGGTGAAGAATAGAATGGTGACATGTACACCACACCCACACACACACACACACACACACACACACACACACACACAGACATGCGCGCACACACATATAAAGGAATTGGGGCTGGAGAGAAGGCTTAGGAGATAAGAGCCCTAACTGTTTTCCAGAGGGTGCCGTTCCAGTTCCTGGAGCTCACATGGCAGCTTAAGGTCGTCTGTAACTTCAGATGCCCTTTCCCGGGCTCTATGGACATCCTCATACATGTATCTCACACACAGCACATAAACACACATAAATAAAGTTAAAACTACATGAAATTAGATTTATGAGTGTGCTAATATTTACTATTTCCATACATGTGTGTGTAACGTAAAAAATTTATATCCTTAGAAGTTTCTTGCTTTTATAATAGTTTACTGTGTATGATTATTATCACTGAGGACTAGGGCCTTGGCTTCACACATCCAAGAAGATGCTCTATGCTGAGTGGCATCCCTAGCTTCGAAGTTTCCACCTTATCTACCTGACAATTGTCAAAGCCCTCTCTAGCATGTTGGAGTGAGTGGCTCATGGGCACTGTCTGTAATCACACAGGACAGCAAGCCTGGCTGGCCTTCTTGAACCACTTGACTGTCAACCAGTGCCCACTGACAAACCCCCCATTCAGCTCTCAACTTCCATCAGATTTTCTTCTTTTTGAAGAATATTCTAGGCCAGGCAGGGGTGGTGCACACCTTTAATCCCAGCACTTGGGAGGCTGAGGCAGGTAGATCTTATTCTCAGTGAGTTCAAGGCCAGCCTGGTCAACCAAGAAAGTTCTAAGACAGTCAGGAATGTCACACAGAGAAACCGTGTCTCGAAAAACCAAATAAACAAGCAAACAAACAAATAAATAAAAATATTCTAACACAGCTGGGCGTGGCGGTGGCACACCCCTTTAATTCCAACACTCAGGAGGCAGAGGCAGGTGGATGGATCTCTGTGAGTTTGAGGCCAGCATGATTTACAGAGCGAGTTCTGGGACAGCCTGGACAAAGAAACCCTGTCTTGGAAAACAAAATACCACCCCCCCAAAGCCTATTCTAACCAAGTGAGATAATGAGGTGTTTGTCTGCAGTGCTCTGTGCTCCCTCCCCTCCATGAGCTTACAGATGACAGGATTCCGTTTACTTTTCCCTGTCGGTAGTCTTCCATTCAGAAACCTAAACCAAACCCATTGATAGTTAGGATGGCTCAACATTTAAAAAATACTGGCTTTCCGTAGCTTGGACTCTCCATAAAATTGTTCTATTCCTCAGACTGGCCTCAAACTTGCCATCCTCCTGCCTCAGACTCCCCAGGGCCAGGTTTACAGGCCTATGTTGTCCTCTGGGTTTATATGTCATTTAAAAATGTTTATTTATTGTGTGCACATGTGGAGGTTAGGATGGCCAAAGTCTGTTCTCCCTTTCCTTCTGTGGGTCCTGGGAGTCAAACTCAATCTGCTGAACTTGGTGGCACGTGACTCTCCCTGCTGAGCTATCTCCTCAGCCATTTTTATAAGATGAGAACAAAACTTTCAAAGAAAAGCTTTAGAATACATGAAACTCGAATATGGCAAAGGGCTGATATTTAAGGAACCCTCTTCAATATATACCAGTTAGGCAGAAGTAAATAGAAAAGTCACGAGCGGAGTATATACAGAAGTGAAAGTTAGCAAACATTAAAGACCTTGAGACATTGGACTGACCATTGACAGGAACAAAGCACTTAAAAAGATACCTATCAGGGTTAGATACCTATCAGGGTTAGATACCTATCAGGGGTAGATACCTATCAGGGGTAGATACCTATCAGGGGTAGATACCTATCAGGGGTAGATACCTATCAGGGGTAGATACCTGTCAGGGGTAGATACCTATCAGGGGTAGATACCTATCATCAGGGGTAGATACCTATCATCAGGGTTAGATACCTATCAGGGTTAGGTTTGGGGTACATGCCCTTAATTCTGGACTCGAGAGCAGGGGCAGACAAATCTCAGTGGTATATTTTTGAGGCTAACCTGGTTTAAATTCCAAGCCAGCCAGAGCTATATAGTGAGACCCTACACACACACACACAAAAATCTATTAATGGCAACTGGGCCTCAGTTGGTACATTGCTTACCTAGAATACACAAGGCTGGGCTCCATCACCAGGACTATATAAACCAGGTATGGTGTACAAACCTGTCACCCTAGGCTTCAGGAGGCAGAGGCAGGAGAAGCAGAAGTTCAGAGTCACCCTCAGTTATACAGAGAGTTGGAGGCCAGCTTGGGTGATATGGTTCTCTGCTTCAGAGCATAGAAGAAAAGGCTGCTGTTGATAGGTTACATGACACGCGCCCAGCATGGGCAAGGCTCTTCCGAACAGAAATAAAAGAAGCCTGTCTACGAGTGTTTTCAGAGAATTTTACAGAGGAGATCCACCATGACTATGGGCAGCACCTTCCCATGGCCTTTGGTCCTAGGCTAAATAAAAAGGAAACCGAGAAAGCCAGCCGAGGAGCAGCGTTCATCTCTCTCTATGTCCTGACTGTGTAGGCCTGGGCCCAGCTGCCTCCCACTCTGGCCACCATGACTTCCTGCAATAGCACCTTAAACTGTGAGCCAATAAACATTTCCTTCCTATAAAAAATAAAATCTGTCTGCAATATGAAGCAGGCTAACAAAAACATTTGTGCTTCCGGGCCATAATCCTCTGTCTGAGGAGAAAAGGAGTGACTGGCAGGGAGCACAGAGCTTGGAGTTGGGAATTCTAGATTCCAGTTCTGATGCTAACGCTGCTGGGGCTGCACATTTAACGATGCTTAGCATCCTTTTGTGTACAGCTGGAGCTGTGGTCCCTCCCTCACAGGCTTCAGCTGAGGGGCCGAAATGACATGTGCACAGTTTGCCTCTCTGCCACATTCTCTCCTGTGTTGTGACATGGGACAGCAATTCTTTTCTCCCAAGGTTTTTGGGATACTTACAGACTAACACTCTTCGTTCATGTTGTGGGTGCAGTGGCTACGGGTGGTGACCTAGGGCTGCCTGCTCTGCACAGATCATGCAAATCCCGCCAGCTGGAGCTTGGAGCCCAGGGACAGCCTCGACATATGGAGTCATGCCTCGGGTCTTGGCAAACATAAAGAGCCCTAATTAGCTGGTGTTGTGACTGCGCCGTCCCGAGCCCGCCCAGAGCTCCTCGAAGGAGATGCTACATCTGCATCCATTAAAAACAAAAACAAACCCCAAACCCTTTCTATAGAGCTCAGGCTCCAATTAATATTCCCGCCCACGGATGAATTAATGAATGCTTGCATAAATGTTTACAGAAGGGTAATTTGTTTTAATGAAGAATCTGAAGTCACCTGAGTGTCCGATACAGGAAGAGTAGTGAAGTCAATGATTCTCCAATCATTCCGCAAACAAGCTCACAACCATGACGATGGAAAATTATGAGAACAGACAAATATCTGATATGACATTTTGCTAGAAACAAAGGCAGAATCCTAAATAGTGCAGACTTCATGGTCACAGCTCCGTATCCACATTCAGAAGGAGCAGCATACATGAGTGCTTGAATCACAGGCAGGGGAGGCTGGATAAATTTTAACATTTCCTTCAACGTCGCCTTGGAAACATTGTGTTAGTGGTGAGTTGCACCTACTAAGGGCCATTGTTTAGAGAGAAAAATGGGAGATGCTGTTTGGTTAGACAAACAGAATGCTGTGCAATTATTTGATCTGTATAGGGGCGTGCACACCTGCACAACCCCCACCCTGATTAAGGTCTGGTGACAAGACCTTAAAATTGCTTCCTTTGAGGCTGGAGATGGCTCAGCAGTTAGCATGGGCTGCCCTTGCAGTGGACCCGATTTAGGTTCCCAGCACCCACATCAGCAGCATCACAGCCACCTGTAGCTCCAGTTCCAGGGCATTCCGTGCTCTCTTTTGGCTTTCACAGGCAATCACACTCACTTGCGCGCGCGCGCGCACGCGCACACACACACACACACACACACACACACACACGGAGGGGGGCAGGGGAGTGAGACTGAAACCTACATATATAAATTTTTTTAAAAATGAAGAAAATGCCTGGTTTGAAGTGCAGACAACAGTTTAGGC
The DNA here is from genome assembly GCF_014885135.2 of Alexandromys fortis. Classification (NCBI taxonomy): domain Eukaryota; kingdom Metazoa; phylum Chordata; class Mammalia; order Rodentia; family Cricetidae; genus Alexandromys; species Alexandromys fortis. The sequence goes on from NW_026067960.1 coordinate 5,403,474, forward strand.
AGCTACTGTGAAAACTGACATCTACTTAACAAACAGCATTGTTTTTCAAAAGATACAGAGGTGTGACTGCTGATTAGGTGAAGTGTTTGAATGCAGACTGCCACAGAGAACTGCTTTAGATGGTGTTCAGAAGCTGACAGATTTTTTTTCCCCCTTAGGCTCACAAAACCAGCAGGTCATCTCTCCATTAAACCCTCCTCCCACCTACACTAAAAGCAATGGAGGCAGATCACTTAGAAACGACTGCGTATACCATACAAACCACAAGTCTTATGCTGGCAAAATCATGTGCCTAATCCCAGTTTTCCTTGGTAAAGAGGAATGAAGCTTCATGGACAAACTTTTGGGGCCTGGGTCTTCAAGGCTACACCCCACTCTGGGGCCAAGGGGGGCAGGAATGTTCCAGAAGCCCCTGGGAATCAGGGGTCTGCAGTTCTAAGCACCTGCCCTTGTCCGCCCTCATTCTTTGCTTCATTTTCCTCCAAAATGTGAATATGTATTTCTGTATTCCTCTCACGGCCTCTCTAACTCCCAAACCCCCAACACCGATGCCTTGTATAATTTCCTTGTTTCCTTTGCAGCTTGTAATTTATCTGGAGTGTGGTTCGACTGTCTTATCTTCCCTTCTTTCTGTGACCTGGTAAATTGCTTTGGCGGGTCTCGCCTCTCCAGAGACTGGAGACAGGCACGAAGCTTCACGCCGGACCGAGCAAGGCCCCACATCCGCGTGGGCGTGGGATGAATGCACAGGACAGCTCAGTGAGTCACCGCGATTGAGGTGACAGTGTGGAGGAGGGTGCAAATGACGAGGGCTCTGGCACCTCAGGAGACGGACACAGGCCGGGCATCTTGACGTCAGTCCGCAGCCAGCCTTCAGAAGGAGTGAAGACTCATCTATGAATCAGGATGACCCTGCAGGGAGAAAATGAAATCGATGGCGGGAGGTTACATTGCTCTGTAGAAGAAAAAGTAATTTGTACTTGACCTCAGAGGGGGTCAAAGTTACCAATCACACTAGACTCGGAAGTACTAAAATGTTCAGAAAACTTCCCAGAGCAGTTGGAGCAGACTTTACCACCTAACTTACAAAAACCAAGGGAAACTTCTAGAGGTCAATGCATAGCATAACATACTCAGCTCGTCCCAGTGCAGCAACCATGACACTGGCTTCTGCCGTGTTGCAGCATCCACGGTCTCTTGTGGAACCTTCTAGAGATAATTTAGGACCATGCATCAGAATATATGGAAAGCAGCGTTCACCGTGGAAGCTGCCACCACTAACCGCAAATCGATGGATCTGCCTGTGCCATCTGCTTGCGTGACCCAGGAGAGCCTAGCATGCCAGATTTGGCCCGACTTCAGCCCTATCTGCTTTAATTAATGTAATTGGTTCTCTTCTCTTGATGGAAAATAGATATTAGTTAACTCTCCCTTCCCACAGGAAAGCCTTTGTGGGTGCACACTATACATGAAATGGTTAAATTCTCCAGCGAGTGATTCCATGGGGGGATGTAATCACAAAAGTAATATTTAAACAGTCCTAAAGCTGGACACATGGCTGACATTTAATAAATACCAAATAACTCGTTGGCGCACATCTGTAGTTCTAAGTGCAAAATCAATTTTGCGCTATAAAAACAATCACCTGTGGGAAGTGTGGCGTCGGCTTCATCTTCTGAGTCACAAGTTGATGGTAATAAAGGTAAAATTAGGATTTACCTGCGCAACCAAAATTTTCTATTCATAAAAGTCTCACAAAGGCAGTAATTAAACATGGTAGTTCTTTAAAGTATGGCTTAGAATTTTAATCTTTTCAAATAAGATTTGCTCTGATTTTTTTTTTTTTAAATTATTATGAAGAGAAAATCCAGGAGGCTGTTGATCTTCCTTCCCCTCCAGGAACCTGCAGCAACTTCATAAAACAAGCTAATTTCATTTCCTGTTTTGTTCTTGCCTATAGCTATGCTAAGCAGTTACCGTAAAGTTTGAGGTACCCTTGACTTTGTGACATTTATTTGTTTTGTGTGTGTGTTTCCAGTGTATTCATGTGTCACGGCGGAGGTGTGGCGGTCAGAGGACCGCCATGTACCTCCTGGGGATCAAGCGCAGATGCCCTGGCCTGGCTGTAAGCGCTTTTATGGACTGGGTCAGCCTTTATTCTCCAAGCCATCTCCCTAGTTCTGTTTCATGTGTGTTTTATTCCTTTGACATAATATCCTTGTAGAACCAAATCCCAAAGAGAGAGCGGAGCAGAAGGCAAGTATGTTTCATTCTACCTTATGTTGCAAAAGAGGGGCAGCTACATGGATAGTTTCTTCTGAGAATTTGTATCAAAGAGCACAGTAACCACACTGTTGCCTTGGAGATGCAGCAACTTCATGGCATAGGAAGAGGAGCAGAGTGGGGATTTCTCTGGACCAGAACATGAAAAATAAAATACTTCAGATTCCATTAAATATTTTAAATAAAATTATGGAGGAATATCAAGAAAAGCATAGAAGCTGGCTGGGTAACTGGAAGCGGTGGCTCTAATTCTCTAGTTAACACAGAGTTATTATCTGAAGGAGCAGCAGGATGGGAGGGAGAATTGTCCCTTCAGGAGGAGACTCGTGATTCCTAGGGGGTAAGCCACATTCTGTGTCACACAGTGGAAGAGACAGGCAGTGTCCTTTTATTCTGTAACGCATTTATGACAAAGAGGTAGCTATTGGATTGAAGCAATTTGGGGTTGCAACAATTTAAAATGGTCTAAGGAAGGAAATCATCTTAAGAGCAGCCTGGATTCTTTTGCAGTTGTTCTGAACAATGGATTCGATGTGTCAGATGAAATCTTTCAGCCTTTATCATCCCTAAAGATGTCAGTTTGGCTCCGGAGAAATAAAAAGCATCCCATCTGTAATACTCTTACTTTTGTGATTATAAAATATTAATAGGAAGTATTTTTAAAAATGTGTTTTATGAGAAGACGCTTGAAGCCAGGAACTCAATGTATTATCCACAGTGTCTGGCATAAAGTAAAAAATTACCTGGTATAATAAGCAAGGAATATGAGCAATAATCAAGGAGGCCCGAGGCAGTAGAGACAACCAGAGTTTGCAGAAACAGAAGATAGCAGGAAAGTCCGTCAAAAGACAGAGTACATGACACACGGATGGAAACACATATTTGTGTGTGTGCTCATATATACATTGGTGTGTATGTGCACTTGTGTGTGAGGTCTGTGTGCACATCTGGAGGCCAGAAGTTGGTGTCGAGTGTCTTTCCTCTGCTTCAGTTTTTGGAACGAGATCTCTGGCTGAACCTGTAGCTCACTGATTGGGCTTGCCCATCTGGCCAGCGAGTCTCAAGGATCCTCCTGGGAGTAAAGATGCTCGGTGCTCCTCTTAGGCTTTTATGGGTGCTGGGGACCAAATTCAGGTCTTCATGCTCGGGTGGCAAGCACTTTACCTACTGAGCTATCTCCTCAAGCGCAGTATGGAAGATAGTAAATAGCTCATATTTCCGGTAATGGTCTCTAACATGCTGGGGAGAACGAGTGGTCTGCATGGCCTGTGGATGGTTTCAAGGATGATGTTATCAAAGGATTCTTGTAGCTGTCGTCTTCAACTCTGGCTACTGTGCTATCCACTTGTGTTTGTATGTGTGTGTATATACATGTGCGTGTGTGTATGTGTGTGTGTTTATGTGTGTGTGTTAGAATCTAGGGGCCTTGTTTATTTAGGCAACTATTCTATCATTGAGCTATGTTCTCAGCCTTTTTCTAATTCTTATTTTGAGACAGGGTCTTGCTAAGTTTCCCAGGCTAGCATTCTTGAATTCTTTGTGGTCCAGGTAGGCTTTGAGTTTATGACCTTCCTACCTCAGCCTTCTAAATAGCAAGGGCTGCAAAACATTACCAACTGGTAGGAGTTCTTTAAAAACAAACAAGGTTAGATGTAGTCTGTAAACTGGGTTCTCACGGTAATCTATTGTTCTCTGCACTCTGATCAGCTAGGGTTCTCTCTGTCTTTGTCCGCTGTCTTTGAGAGCTACACTTACCCACGGGTATAAGGATACATTTTAGAATGCAGTTAGGAATTGTTCTGGTCTAGCCAAATGGAAGTCATAGCCTCTCTTCTAACCTCCATTCCCTCAGTACCTGGTTAGGTTTCTAGTTTCAGGCATGATTTCTCTTCTGTTTTGCAGGCCTTAATTAGACAGCCATTGGTTACTGCCAAGACACGCATGCCACTATTGCAACTTTAGGGATATCTTGCCGTACTGGTTATTAGTGCAGTTCATAGGTGTTACAGCTGGGTGTGACTACTGACTACTTCCTTCCCTAGGCAACTTACATAGTGACAGCTCCTGCACCCAAGGTGGAAAGAACACTGAGGAAGAGAAGATGCGAGGATTGTAGGAGGGTCACAAAATCTGTTGTGAGATTGTGTCCCCTAGAAATGGTGGGGAAGCTTCACCGGAAATCCCTCAACAACATGGCTGCACATGACACAACACCTAAATAAGGCCTGAGCAAAGACAACACCAACAGACATGCTAACAAGGAAGGGGAAAAATCTTAAGGGGCCCCACCCTTAGATGAAAAACTGTAAGTAACTAATGGTAGAGAGAGGAAGAATTAGCCTCTCCCAGTGATGAGCTCCCTCATTGGTTACCCAGTACAAAGTGGTCAGCACTAAAATATATACACCCAAGGCACTGGATAGACTCAGTAGGTTGTACACACACACACACACACATACATACACACACATACACACACATACATACACACACACACATACACACATACACACACACATACATACACACACACACATACACACACACATACACACACACACACACAGAAAAGAGGTCATCAATCAACCTAAAATGGAATGAGGGAATGAAGGAGGTCATGGGAGGGACTGGAGAGAGGAAAGGAACAGGGAGAGGTGATACAATTATATTTTAAAAAGTAATCAAAATCTTAGGAGATATTTTATTTGTACGTTGTTATGCCTTTTAGAAATTGCTATCCTGTTCAATTCAATTGTAGGCACCTGTCAGCCACTGAAAGGCAGTTTCAGGATTCTATCAGGTTCCTTAAATTATGGTGAGGGTCTGGGGAGATGGTCAGTAGTTAAGAACCCTGGTTGCTCTTGTAGAGGCCCTGGGTTCCGTTTCTAACACCTACCATTTGTAATTCAGGTTCCAGGAAATCCAAAACCTTTGTATGGCCTCTGCAGGCTCCAGGCACACAAGTGGTACCCAGACACACACTCAGGTAAAACACTCATACCCATAAAACAACATCAAATGATAAAAATGAGAGCAGGAGAAGAGATGTTTAAGAAGGTCTAAAGTGTTATCAAACCATTACAGATAGGGTATTTTAACTGGAATATCGTTACTCTTTAATTGGAGCGATGATCCTGGGCTCGCCACAATGCTGGAAACTGGCGGAGGCCAGAAGCTTAGCCAGCTACCAGGTGGATCCATTAGCACAGGGCTACTAAAAATCCCCGATGAGTGTTTGGAATTTATGTCTGTCAGACATTGCTCAGTAGCTCTGACGGAAAATGGGGAGCAGGGACTGTGCTGAGGGGCTCAGCTGCCGGGGCCTCACTCTCCCCTCTCCCCCTCAGCCTCAGCTGGGATAGAAGGATGGTAAACATGTCTCCAAACCCAGACAGGGCCATGCCCTGTTCTCTCACCCTGGTGGCTGAGAAGCAATGAAACTCTCCATTTATGGTTCTCAGAAGAGACTCCAGCACAGCTTATTAAATGCACAAAACATTTCTTTCTTCACATCGGAGGTTTCTGATGTCCACTTCACTCATTCCAATTTCCGGCTCTTTCAGCCCCTGCTGTCGGGAGCAGTACTCAGATGGATGAGACCGTGTGCATCTCAATGAACATGTTTAGCTACGTGCTGTGAAAGACAAGGCTCACATTTTCATCTGGAGCCCGGTGTGTCTTTCTTTTTTTTTTTTTTTCTTTTTCTTTTTTAACACCATCTTCAGTGACTCAAAGAACACACTGTCATTTGCATCTCTTCTCTGAACCAAGGTCTTCAGGGCTTCTGTGGGTTCAGGACACTGGCTTCCTACATGTGTCTTGTGAACACATAGTAGACATGAATTTGACTCTGCCTGGCTTCCATGGACACAAACTCAGGGAGGAACACGTGTGCTTCAAGGCCGGCTTGGGGTGATATTTTCAAGGCTGTATCTGGCCACTGTCGGGCTCGTGAGTTAAGGGTGCTTGTGATAACTTCTGACCTAAAAAAAAACACCCTGCTTTGTGACCAGGAAAAGCCACATGGAACTCACATTTCACAAGCAGTCAGGACACATGCTTACTGTGGAGGCTTTTGTGCCATCACAGAAAGATGAACAGCTTTAGTTGGTGACCTCTGGGGTCTGCAAAGCCTAATTTGTTCACCGTCATAGATTAAGCTGTGTTTGTTCTCATGACGGAGTCCCAGTCTCTGTCGATTTGACCTTATTGGGAAAAGGACTTTGCAGATAGCCAGCTGAAGTGACGTCAGGGTCTAGGGACCGAAGTCTTAAACCAGGGGATGAGGATGGGACGCTGTTGATGGAGTGAGGTCCCAGCATGCATGAGGTCCTGGGTTGCAGCCTCAGCAAGGTCTAATCTGGGTGCAATGATTAATTCACCTGGAATTCCCCAACCTGGAAGGTGGAGTCAGGAGAATCGGAGTGTCAAGGTCATTTTTGGTTTTATAGTGAGTTCAAGGTCAACTTGGGATGCTGGAGACCTTGCCTCAAAGACCAAGACCAAAACCGAAACCAAATAATAAAGTGGACTCCCAATATGTTCTTATAAAAACGACTCAGACACAGCACACACACGAAACTGCGAAAGCCATCAGAGAGGCTGGGACAGAGGTTCCTTCTCTTCCCCTGGAGGAAGCAGCCCCGTGAGGTGCTCAGTGTGTGCTCTTTAAGTCCAGCTGTGGCATGTTGCTATGGAAACTGTCATGCTGGCCCGGGTGTACCTGTCACACCGTCTAGGGTTGCCATTCAGACCCCTTGAAGCTCCATGGGACTTAAGAGGTTCGGATGCCAGCAAATACCTCCGAAGCTTCTTCAGGGTCATTCTGTTACCGCTGGTGGAAAAGCCACCAGGAGGAACCCAGGTGGGTGCTCGTAGGGAGGTTGTTTCCCTTGGAACATTCCGGAACTCCCATGTGACAAGGACCTTATTTTTCTCAATAACAAGTGGATCAAAAGCTGTCTTCAACTCCCACCTGAGCCAGAGTCTCATAGCCTCCTAGTCAAAGATTAGCTTCTCAAAGGAGAAGGTTTCTAGTGAAGGGGACAACAAGGGAGGGTGCCCGTGACTCCTTCTCTCTCTCCCAGTGCTTTTCAAAAAGGCATACCGTCGGAAGTGCCCAGTGGAACTCCTGGATTGAGAGGGCTGTTAGCTTCTTGTTTTTAAGATCGCCAGAGAACAACGCGGAAAGTAAGTGGTTCAGATCCTCAGGAGAACCTGCGAACCTTCAGGGCAAGCAAACATGCTTTCAGAACAGGACTTGGCTTTAAGTATCTAGCCCAGGTTGGCCTGAGGTAGCTGTGTGGCAGAGGATGGCCTGAGCACCTGATCCTGGCACCCCGGGTGTGTACTGCAGTGTTACCACTTTCAGTTACCAATACTTCATGAAAGGACATTGCCATTGCAACAAACACAGTCTCTCCATCTTTTACAGCTCTTAAAACAGGCCAAACCCACTCGCCACAGTTCCTCCAGTACGCAAGTCTGCACATCTCTCAGACATAAACTAGGGTGTGATTATTCATATCAATAAGAGGGCTTTGTGACTCTTTTGTAAATAATGGTGTCTAAAATAAATGTTCATAATAAATGTTTGGTGTTGGTAAACTATTATAGAATAAATTTATTGCAGTAAGCAAAGCCCTGATTAATTACAGAGATTTACGGAAGGGCCCATGATGCCCAGTACGGATATTGGTGCTATGAAAACAAAAGATACATGGTGACCTTCACTGTGACCTCAGCCTGTTTGTAAAGTCCCTTCTCAGCCCGCTTGTGAAGATCAGAAAAGCTTACTGTCAAAGGTGAAAAAAATGGAGACTAGGAAACATGGTTGATGTTGCAGTAAGCAGTTTTCAGTGTCAGGAAATGACAGAGGGACGGGGTTGAGCCGCACCTTGACGGAGGAGATTAAAGGGTTTGAGGGTGCCCATGTGGGTGCCTAGAGCCTATTGTACAGAGAACGCCAACTGTCAAGGTACTTGCTGTGGTGGGGTGTGCATTTCTTGTCCTTTGGTTTTGGTACCTTACAGGGAGTTCAGCCCTGCCAGATGGCCACATCCATACTCATGAGACACCTGAGGCAACCTTAACAGAGGCGGCAGCCAGAAAGAGTGAGAAATTCCCCAAAACAAACTGCTTAGCCCCTACCCCAAGATTACCTATGGAGATCCTGAAGTCAGAGTTCATTTCTTAGAGAAGAAAGTCCTGTCAGTAGAAGGCAGCTTCCTGTAGAGAGCTAAGCCTGGAGGTCTGTGGAGGTGACTTAGGGATCTGTGGTGACCCAGGAAGCAGGAAGCCCTGTGCTCCCACAGGCAGACACGCTTGATGCCAAGCTCACATACAGATCAAGATTCTCAAAGGACTGCTGTGGGCTACAGTGAGGACCTTTAAGGCCACACTCGCTGGGAACACTCATTTCATTATCTTAGGAAGAGAACGAAGGGAACAAACCCCATAAAGTTGACGAGAGTTTGGCAAAATCCAAAGCCATCATAAAAGATACAGGTCCTAACCACACTGAACCTCACAGAAGAGAGTGGGAAGTACACTTGAATGCATTGGCACAGGAGACCACTTTCTAAATATAACCCCAGTAGCACAGACGCTGAGAGCAACAATTAATAAATGGGACCTCCTGAAACTGAGAAGCTTCTGTAAAGCAAAGGACACAGTCAACAGCCTGCAGAATGGGAAAAGATCTTCACCAACCCCACATCGGACAGATGGCTGATCTCCAAACTACATGAAGAATTCAAGGAACTGGTCATTAAAAGAACAAATAGTCAAATACAAAATGGGGTACAGACCTAAACAGAGAACTCTCAACAGACGAATTTCAAAGGGCCGAAACACACTTAAGGAAATGTTCAATATATTTAGCCATCAAAGAAATGCAAATCAAAACAACTCCGAGATTCCATCTTACACTTGTGAGAACGGCCAAGATCAAAAACACTGATGACAACTTATGCTGGAGAGGATGTGGGGTAAAAAAGAACACCCCTGCATTGCTGGTGGGAGTGAAAACTGGTATGGCCCCTTTAGAAATCAGTGTGGCGATTTCTCAAAAAAATTAGGAAACAACCTTCTCAAGACCTGGCAATATCACTTTTGGGTATATACCTAAAAAATACTCAATAGTGTCACAAGGACGTGTGATCAACTATGTTCATGGTAGCATAGTAGCCAGAACCTGGAAACAACCTAAATATCCCTTGACCAAAGAATGGATAAGGAAAATGTGGTACATTTACACAATGGAGTACTACACAGCAGAAAAAAATAATGACATTTTGAAATTTGCAGCCAAATGGATGGTTCTAGAAAACATCATATTGAATGAGATAACCCAGACCCAGGAAGACAAATATAATATGTACTCACCCATAAGTGGCTTTTAAACATGAAGCACAGAAAAACCAGCGTACAATTCACATCCACAGAGAACCTAGACAACAAAGAGGATCCTAAGAGACATACATGGATCTAATCTACATGGGAAGTAGAAAAAGACAAGATCTCCTGAGTAAATTGGGAGCATGGGGATCATGGGAGAGGGCAAAAGGCTAGGAGAAAGGGAGGGAGGGAAGGAGGGAGGGAGGGGAGGAGAGGAAAATATATAACTCAATAAAAACAATTTAAAAATGGAAAAAAGAGATACAGGTCCTGCTAGCCAGTCTTAGGAGCCCGAGAGGAGCCTCTTCCCTGCTCAGAAGCCATCTCCAGCCCTTCACATAGGAAATACTCAGATCAGTGGACAATAACTGTGACGACCATCCCATGACGGCCATCACAAAGTGGCAACCACGCACTGACCATTACACAGTAACCTTCCTACAGTGACCATTACATGACAGTTGTTACATTGTGGCCATCACACAGCGACAATCAAACAGCGCCTGTGGCACACATCACTTTAGGTCCATGGAGATCGGAGACGGGCACCCTGCCCCGCAAGGAGGCGTGCCCTCCTCTTCAGGCTGTTCTGGCTCCGCTGTTCAGAACTCCACAGGCGCCAGGCGGCCTTGGCCTTCTCTCTTCTTTAACCACGCTCAGGTTTACATTTCGGAGTCGGGCCTTTCACTGAATCTGGGGTCGGGTGGTTAGGCTAGACTGGCCGTCCAGCAAGCCTCAGGCATCTGCCCATCTCTGCCTCCCCATCAATGTGATGTCAGGTGTGCACTGCCATGCCCGACTTCCACGTGGGAACTGGGGATGGAACTCAGTGTACCGTGCTTATAAGGCAAATGAAATGTTTCACTTGATGAGCTGTCTTCTCAATCCTTGTGTTAATTTTTATTTAAAAGATATGAATTTCACGAAAATATTTACCATGATCACTAAGGTTTTTGACGCTTACTTACTTTCCTGCCTGGATAGATGGCTGAGCTCTTTCTAGCCAGGCACAGGTATTCCTGTGACATCGTCTGGATCAGGCGTGCAGTCTTCAGCTACTAGACCAAATCCTTTACCTCAGGGGACCCGAGTGGCTCCTCATGCCCTAATCACAGGACCCTTCTCTTCAAATTATACGCTGAGAATCTTCTACACAGGCTTCTCCTTCCCATACAAGGGAGAAAACAAACCCAGTTTAATCTGTTGATGGAGAGTTTGACAGACCCTGCTCAAGGATGGTCCTGGGAAGATCCCCAGGGGAATGGAGCAAGTGTCCTGGAGGGCCAGGATCTGGTGGTGGCAGAACTCATACCAGTGGGGCGTGTGAACCATCAGCTAAGAAAATGTGGCTCTCCCTTCTCCTTCAGTCTGCCCTAGAAGTCCTCTGTCACCTGTGCCACTTCCAGACGGGAACTCTCAGCAGCTGTGGCCACCTTCCTTAGCTGTCTGTCACTCACCTCTGCTTGTCAGTGGTCAAGTTCCATTTTTACTTATCCTTACTGTTTTTATTTTGTTTACCTGTTTTTACTTTCTTATTTTGGAAACAAACTTTCCCGTGGCCCAGGCTGGCCTCAAGTTTCCTACATAGTAAAGGATGACCTTGAACTCCTGATCCTGAGTGCTGGGATTACAGAGGTGCGCTAGACTGTCTAGTTTGTGTGGTCTCAAGGAACAAGCCCAGGGCCTTGTACAGGTTAGCTAAGTGCTCTACCGGCAGAACTTCCTCTCTGCCTTATCCTTCAATTGTCCTCAGTGTGGCCTTGTTCAAGTTCAGAGATCTTATATCGACTGGTTGCCAAGGTCACAGGTTTAAAACCTGTGAGGAAGGACTCCTGGCAACAAGACTCCATCATTCTCCCCAACAACTTGAGGGCTCTCAGTGTGTCCACATGTGGCCTCACTCAGTTCTGGTCCAAGGTGGCTTCATGGAGAATGATGTCCTGGGACTGAACAGGGAATGATGTCGCTTTCTCTGAATCCGTTCAGTGACTTCTTGTGAACTAAACACCTTAGGACTGTTACTTGGTCATGTAGGACAAGGACTGAATCTCACAGTAGTCTCCCAGTGCATGAAACTGCCGTGAGTTTACCAGCCCTTTTTGAGGGAGGTAATCAGGAATGCCTAGGCATGGAAAGCTGAGCTCAGGTTACAGTAAGCAGAGTGGTAGCGACCTCTCTGATAGGGACACAGCGGATTCAATGTGAATGGAACCGAGTCTGCACCTGAACCCTTCCAGTGCTCAGGTACAAAAAAAAGAGGAGAAAGAAAGAAAGAAAGAAAGAAAGAAAGAAAGAAAGAAAGAAAGAAAGAAAGAGAACAATTGAGAAACTGAGATCAGGCCTGAGCCACTTGAGTGAAGAAGAATTCTTTACTCACAAGTTCTGCTGGGAACTTTGCATCTATTAGTATTTATTCTGGAATCCTAAATTGATTTTGCAAGTTATTAAAAGGTAAGAATAGAAGCCAACCAGGTTTCAGTGAAGTGTCAGGTCAGCACGCTGGGCTAGGAAGCTTGCAGAGTTAGACGATGGAAGCCTTCTAAGTGTTTGTCATGTGGCTGGGGAGGGGGTCAGTGGGAAGAATGCCTTTTGTGCAAGCATGAAGGCCTGAGTTTGGATTCCCCAGCATATACACAAAAACAAGGTAAAGAGAAAAACTTTTGTAAGCCCAGCCCTTACAAAGAGGGGAAGGGGCAGCCTCAGCATTTGCTGGTCAGACAGGTTAGCCTAATCGGTGAACTTCAGGCTCAGTAAGAGACCCTGTCTCAAAAACTAAAGGTCAAGAGTGAAGAAACGATGCTTTTCATTGACCTCTGGACTGCCCATACAAATGCACACACATGTCCACATGTACATGAACACACATGAACATATGTATATATACACACATGCACACACACACACACGCAAGCATGCACATACACTTGCTTTTCCCATTTCTCCATTGCATCCATCTTGTTGAGAACTTGAACCATACAACATTTTACTTTTATGCTTAAAATTCAAAGTAATGTATGATATATATGCTATCCTGAACAACTGAGTAGCATTTCAGAGGAGAAAAACTTCGCAAATCCCCCAACAGCATGTTCTGCCACCAGGGAGGAGAGGAAAAAAAAAACTAACAAAGAATCACAAGGGTGAGCTTCCCTAACGTTCCAGAAACTTTCTGCGCAGTTCTCCTTTCTCTTATGCAAACTGGGTGGCACATGACTTAATTTCAACTTATTAAGCCAATTACCTGAAAAATAGACACCAAATTACAATGTATACTGTTTTTTCCCCACTCTATAGAGAATCAAATGTCACAGGTGGGTGGGATGCAACACAATTGAAAAAGTTTTCTGCTTTTGAGAGTGATACATAATTTCCAATGATTCATGGTACTTGTTGAGCTAAAGACTCCAACCTGGCTGACTCACAGTGCTGAAGTGAAGCTTCAAGTAGACTTTCCCATTCTAACCAGACTTGACCTGAGTTATCTTGACCATCACATGCAAGGGCTGGGCTATGCATCATTGAAACAAGCATCATTGTTGCTGGATGACAGACTCAGCAGCCCCCTCTGGTCTCTTTGTGCAATTATTTCCCTTACAGTGATGGAGGGCTCTGGTACCCTTTAAGATCTTTTTAAATGCGGTAGCTATTGTCAAGTTCTAATGAAAAAGTGGGACTCTTTATTCATCTGTAATTTTGGAAATGGCTTCATTTCTTCCCCAAGAACATTCACGGCATTTGGATGGCTTAAGAATACCATGTTTCTTAAAGCTTCCGTGGGTGCGACGTGAAGGTCTGGGGCTGAAAAGCCCAGATTCCTTTATTTGTTTCATTTCCTGTCCCTTCAGAGCCTGGGAGATTATACAATGAGCTTTTACTTGCGTGCCTATTCAACTAACAGGAAAATAGAGCCCGAAGTCATTAAGACTGATTCACACTTACCAATGCGAGACAATATTCCACTTGCTCATTTGTGACACCTTGGAGAAAAGTCAGATCCTGTACATTTTTCCATGTCCTATTCTGACCTGGAAGGTGGATGCTGTACTTGGGCACAGAACTTCAAAGGGAGACCTTTAAAGAAGAGGAAAGAGGCTAATGTATCTTTGCGAGGGAGGTGAGCTAGCAAGGCTTTATTCCCTCTTGAATCTGAGCTCACAGACAGGTTTTCTTGGAGAAAATGTCAGTTCAGGGATCAGGAAGTTTCCAGGAGGAAGCTAAGAGTCTCCTCTGAAGAGATTGCTTTAGAACTGTTGAGGACTCTTATATAACTCTCCACTCTCTCCACTGACATATCCCAGTCCCCACTGTGTGCCAGGAGATTATTGAACATGGTAAAATGGCCCGGGGCCTTGTGAGCTTGCTTTCTCTGCCAGTAGGAAAGGCAGATTCTTTATTCACACCACTGTGGCAAGTCTGAGGGTTGTGAGAAATAGGGGTGCGGTGGGTACAGCCACCTTCTTACATAGTTTGTTCACCTGCTGAGGATGTGAGGTAGAGAGGTCTCACCTGTGCTGAGCAGCAAGAAAGGCTCCCAGAATGATGGGGGCTGCTGATCTCTATGTGACCAAGGGGCTGACATCCACAGAAGCAGAGGACACTGTCTGTGATGCCCTGCTTGCCCCTGTCTTCCCTTCTCTTGAAGCTGGGGGACCATGTGGACTCAAGGACTGTGAGGGTGAAAAGACTCTGCTTTGTCTCAGAGCGTGTGCATAGAATACGCGGTCCTAGGCATGCATTTACAGCCGTGTGCACAGGTGTGGGATTCCCAGAGCTTGCCTCAAATCTTTGTACCACTTGTGTGTTCTTCCGTAAGTTAGTTTAAAACGGGAATGGCATCCTTTTATGCAGGGTGCAGCACACATCTTGAGCATCTACACAAAGCTTCCCTGGAAGCGAAGACAGCATCGCATAGTGAATAATGGCTTGGTCCTGACATATGCTACCAGAGCAACTGCACGGAACCAGAGAGAGCGGTGGCACAGTGCAGGGAAAGAGGACACTTCTCGCTGCTTTCCCCTTAATTACATGTCTAACTTTCCCAGTTATGTTAAATGCCAGAGGCAACCTCGATGTGTCCTGTTGCTCTTTCCGCCCCAAGCGTGGGCAGATGATAAATGAAAACACCGGAGTCACTGTCAAAGTAGAAAGGGTGGTGCCCACAGTTTTGGGTTTGGATGTTTTGTGGCCACTGCCCCCTCTGCCTGCCAGCCACAGGCCTCATGAGCCTCTGGGCCTCAGCTCCGATGCTTACCGAATGGAAAGAGCACACAGTGTGGCGGTTGGAGAGCAGCAAGCAGGAGTGTGTTCTCTCTGTCTACCATATGGGGCTTTGGGATTGAACTTGCGTAGTGAGGCTTGGCTGCAAGTGCCATTGCCTGTTGAACCGTCTTGCTGGCCCTTGAGTTTTCTTTTTGAAATAAAAAAATTAGACAAAATAAAATTAAAGTTTTTCTTCTTCTCCCTTCCTCCCTCTCTCCATTGTTCCTTCCCTTTCTCTCTTTCCTTCCTCTCTCCCTTCCTTCCCATCCCTTCTTCATCTCTTCATCTTCTTCCTCCTCCTCTTCCTCACACCCTTCTCTCTCTCTCTCTCTCTCTCTCTCTCTCTCTCTCTCTCTCTCTCTCTCTCCTCTCTCTCTCTGTCTCTCTCTGTCTCATTACTTTTTATCTTTCTTGAGACAGAGACTTATGGAACTGAGACTTTTTTTGAACTAAGCATGTAGCCAAGGATGGTCTTGAACTCCTGATCCTCCTGCCACCACCTCCCAAGTGTTACAGGTGTGCGCTGCCACGCTTGACTTGAAACTTAAGATTTTTCTGAGCAAATACATTTTAAATGCAGAATAGCAAATTTTGAAGAAATAAACCATCAAATACCTATCCCATTGCACAGCAACAATTGGATAGCAATTCCTACGGCACTTTTCTCCTTTGCTGTGGGAAATTCATGTTGTGGTAGCGTTTGGTAAAATGAGATGGGCATGGCCCAGGAGCACAGGGCAGGCACAGCGCAATGCCAGCAGCGGCTCCTGTTCTGTTGGCTGAGTTCTGCTGAGTGTGTAATAGAGAGAGAGAAGGGAGGCATTTAGGAAATAGTGTGAAAGCAACCAGCAAGAAAGAGCTGGTGCCACACAGACAGCCCTGGCCCATCTTGCCCAAGCCTATATCTGCAGCTGAATGTTATTGTTAATATTGTTGCTGAGGAACCTTACTGTGTGGCCCATATCTGTGATCCTCCTGCCTCAGCCTCTCTACTGCTGGAATTGCAGGTGTCCGTGACCACCGCTGCCTTATTTATTTATTATTTTAAAATGGAAGCTGGGGTTAGGGCTTCTTCTGGGAGGAGAAGCAGTGTGGTGAGACAATGAGGCCCACTGGGGCGCTTGTGTGCAGGACAGAGGAGCTAATGCACAGGCCCTTGATTTACTCTTGTGTGAGCTTGAGTGTGAATGCACACGTGTGTGCGTATGGAGGATCACCTCCAGTGTTGGTTCTCAGGGAATTCCCACCCCACTGTCGGGTTTTTGTTTGGTTTTGGAAACAAGGTCTTTCTCATTGGTTTGGAACTTGTGGACTGGATTAGGCTGGTTCATCAGCAAGCTCCAGAGGTCTACATGTTCCTGCTTCCCCAGTGTTGAGATGGCAAATTCCTACCAACATGCCTGACTTTTTTACGTGGGTTTTGGCACTGAGCTCAGGTCCTCGTGCCTGTATGGCAGGCGCCCTCCTGAGACGTCACCTCCCTCTCCCTTTACTCCCTCAACGCTGTACGAATGCAGGTCTTACATCGCAGATCACTATCCTAGACTGGACAGCAGGATTGTTTTCCTGACAGCCTGAACGGTCACAGGGCTCGTTGTATTCAGTGAGAGCATCATTTCCCATAGGTCAGTGATGGACAGGAGACAAGTGGACTCCACCAGCCTGTCTTTGATCTTCGTGGTAACCATAGCCTTCAGCAGCAGTCCCAAACAGTTTTACTAAATTTGAATTTCAAATTTACCCTCAGTCAGTAGACATAATCAGCTCCAAACCGAAAATTCACATGTCAAGGTGTATGCCTGTCCATCAAATGTCAACAATCAAATTGCCATCAACAGAAAGTGATTCTAAAGAACTAGAAAGGGCAGGGTCTGAAGGGAAGGGAAGCAATGGTTCACAGAACCACCCAAAGGGTTCGGACGGCGTCTTCCAAAGTGGGCAAATGCGGCAAGAACAGAAAATGTGAACTCCAGGGTCCAGCTGGGCCCCCCCCCCCCCGCCATGGGTATCTGCTTGTCGGGGCACCTGTGACTGTTGTCCTGGACCCCTGCTCTCTTGACACTGTGGTGGGCTCGTTAGATGCGCTGTCTCGCAAAGTCTGCGTTAGTTGCCCCTTTCATTGTGGCAGAAAACCTGGCAGGAGCAGCTTAAAGGGGGTAAGGGTTCATCTTGGCTCCTGGAATCCCATGACAGCACTCCACGGGGGTGTGGGGGTGCGGCTGCTGGGTCAGCTCTGTCTGTGGAGCTTGTGGCATGTCTTGCTCATGTCTTGGCTCTTCAGGAAGCTTGAAACACATCTGGGCTTTGTGTGGATGGTAACAGCTTAAGTAGTTATACCAGCAAATGGGAAACTGCATCAAACACAACACAAAATACAACTCCAAACCCTAAAATGTAAGGACGAAAGTGTTCTTCACTTTAATAGAGAGGAAGCTGTTTCAGAACCAAGACAGGAAATTAGCAATTAGGCAGCCAGTGACTGATTAGATCCTCTGTGGCTGAGGTTGACAATGTGAGTTTTATCGCCACGTCATTTCTAGGTGGTGTCTAACCCGTGTGATGTGGGAAGTGCTTCTGTATATGTGTTGCTATTAATGGCTAATGAAAGTGGCCCACTTAAAAACCGAGAGAGCTTGAGAAGGAATTCTAGACACGAAAGAACAGAGTTAAGCACAGCTTCTCGGTAGTTGCATTTTTTTTCAGATAGACTCTGTTTGCTGACAGCAAGCAGAGGCATGGCTCCTTGGAGAGACATCTTCCTGACTCAGTGTTAGCAGCAAAAAGTTTAAGATCTGGCTTCCTGGTTCGTGCTGATAGGACAAACTCTGGATTTTTGGGGAGGTCTTCTCTTAAATGGGGTCTGTGAACAGCGTGTTTCAAATTGCCTAATGATGACATAGACCACTGTGTCCATGGAGCTGGGGCAGTGTACACTGCTCACAGAGGCAGTAAACATACCTCCAACATGTTGGGCTGGGCAGAGCAAACAGACAGGGCTATGGAACTGGTCCTAGCCATGCCCACTTAGCATTTTAAAAAAGCGCTCCTGATGAGAAAATGATTACAGATAAGCAATAAAAACAGATTCAGATGTAAAAGACCTCTGAATGGGTCACAATGTTGGATAAATGTACGCAGGATAGAGGGAAAAGAGAATAGACAGTTATAAAAAGAAAAAAATAGTTTAAAAATAAAATCAAGTCTTTAAAGAAACAGTAAAAGTAATATAAAAGAGTACAGACAGCCATAGATTAAAAAGTGAAGAAAAATAAGCCACACAAAGGTGGAATATACACAGAGAGTCTGAATCATGTATATTTTTGTGTTTTCTTTGAATTTTTTGACTATGGAGAGACATTTGATTCTGGGGGCTGCTAAGTTAAACCAACATAAAGGTATCTTGACTTCAAAATTTGACTTTAAGGATATGTTACTCTGGAAATAAGATTCTGCTTTTGTTTCTACAGCAGATGAGAACTTGTGGATTCCTTCCAGACTAATATGGTTTGATGGAACTAGATCCCCCCAAAAGGTCTCTATGAACCCTAAAAATACTTCACCTAATAAACAGTATGAAGCAGTTTGGAGAAAACAACATCCACATTCTCAAGATGATTGTTATATTTGTTTTCATTTTAAAAAGATTGGTTATAGATGGATAATGAAAATAAAGGGATATGATATAAAGATGAATTCTTTGCACTGGTTTGGCTCTTGGTCTATTGATACAAATTTAAGGTCAATTTGCTACACTGTATCTGTATTTCTGCTCTTGTTTAGGGTATTGTGTTTGCACAGCTCATTTAAAAATATATAGTTAAGAAACACAGATTAATAGTCATCTGTAATCAAACTTTTAATTAGTTAGGTCTTCTAGGTATGCAGAGATATAGTTCCATTAAATAGATAATCTTCAACACTTCAAAGACCTACAGAATATGTTATTTAAAATGCTTGTAGAACTTAGACTTTTCATGACAAGGAGACATATCTGCTCCTGGCAGCACCAATACATCAAGAGGATGGTGGGCATTGAAGAGGCTCCTTATGGAGTTTGCTAGCCATTTGGGCAAGAAACTGCTCTTGGCTGTACTGTTTGATGCTATGCTATATGAACTGGACATGTAGGACCCATAGAAAATTGACTGCTAAACTTGCCTAAAGAAGGTGAGACAGTCCTTCAGGGTTCCTGCTTCATGAAAGAGTCTGCCAGACATTCTGCAGGATACAGAAGAAAGCAACTGATGAATTTTGCCATTACAAGACAGAAGAGATCTTTAAATTTCCTGCTTCATGGAAAAGTCTGCTGAATGCTATGGGCCTGTAGGCTGAAGATGAATGCCCCAGCATTACAGAAAAACTTTGGGTGACTATCCAGGCAGTGAGATGTCTCTGTAAATTCTGGAGTTTTGGAAGTTGCTTACAATTCACTTCCTGTTTACTTAGGTAATATTATATCTTTCTGGGGTCTTTAAAGAGATAAAGACAGATAGTTAAAATTATAGCTTTCCTTAGTTATGATAAAAGATAAATTAGATATAAAACTTTAGATTCACAAAGATAAGGATAAATGATAGAGTATTTTCTTTAATTTGCCAAATAGTAAATGGAGTAAACTATAATTCTTGCTTGATAACTGTTTTGTATATGTAATTTTACTATGTTAAAGTTAAATTTTTCCTTCTTATTTAGATAGAAAAGAAAAGATGATGTGGAGAGTCCTCCTGCATATATGTTGCTTTTATTGGCTAATGAATAAAACTGTTTTGGCCAATAGCATAGCAGAGTAAAGCCAGGTAGGAAATGCAAACAGAGATAGGGAGAGAGAATAGGCGGAGTCAGGGAGATGCCTTGTAGCTGCCAAAGGAGATAGATGCCAGATCCTTACCGTTAAACCACAGCCTCATTGCAACACATAGATTAATAGAAATGGGTTAATTTAAGATACAAGAGTTAGTTAGGAATATTCCTGAGTTGGTCGAGTGGTGTTTTAATTAATATAATTTCAGTGTGATTATTCAGGTCTGAGAGACTGGGAAACAGACGAGCAGTCTCTGCCTACACCTTTGCATCTCAAGATCAAGCCTCGCTTGACCCCGAGGAAATTCTGCCTCCAGATATGGTCACACCAAAAAGTGGGAATTCAAAACCACCTTGCTTGCCTAAACCAAGTCAAAAGTGCTCTTTGGGGGACAGTCATGATTTGTTCATCGTTGTTAGGAAGCTTGTCTAAATGATGCATCTAGCTGGAGGTTTCCACTGACCGGTCTCACAGGTTCTCCTAGTTCTCAAGAGGTATTAATTTTATTTTGTTTCCGTGGTGCTAACTCAGGGCCCTGACAAGCATTAGGCAAGTACCACCCCTCCCCACGGAGACTTATCCCTATCATTAAAAAAAAATATTTCATTTAGAGACAGGGTCTTCCTAAGTAGTTGAAGGTAGCTACAAATTTGCAACTTTGCTGCTTGAGCCTCCCGAGAGTCAGTGACTTGGATTCCCCCCACACAGACCAGATGACTGTGTACTCCTCAGGAGAAAATAAATAATGATTTTTAAAAAGGTTACTGTGGTGATTCAGCTGGAAAAAGTGTTTTATGCCAAGTATGTTGGTTTGAATTTGATTCCTGGGACCCATGTGATGGAAGGAAAAATCAGTCATTCACGTTGTCCTCTGAGTGACCGAACGCAGGTCTTCAGGTTTGGCCATTAGCTCCTTTATTCACTGAGTCCTCTTGCCACCCCTACCAAAAAGTTTTAATATAGAAGGGGATTTCTGTTATAGTTTTTTTTTTTTTTTTGTGTGTGGGGGGGAATCAATGACTTAGGAAAAGGAGAGCAAGTATATAGGAAAGGGCTGGGTGTACAAGGTAGCTCTGAGATGATGTGGGATGTCTCTCTGTATGTTGTGATGGTTTTATTATCATTGTTTAATAAAGAAGCTGACTTGGCCCATAGCTAGGCAGAATAGAGCCAGGCAGGAAATTCAAACAGAGACACAGGAGGGAAAAGGTCAGAGTCCAGGAGAGGCCAGCAGCCCCTGGAGAAGCAAGTTGTGAAGTAACACCACAGCCACATGGTAATGCATAGATTAATAGAAATGGGTTGTTTTAAGATGTAGAAGCTAGTTAGCCATAAGCCTGAGCCATTGGCAAAACAGTTTGTAATTAATATTGAGCCTCAGAGTGGATATTCGAGAACTGGCGGGAGGAAGAGAAACCTCTGTTATAGTGAGATAGTGTGCTTACCTAGCACGTGAGAGACACTGGGTTTGACCCTCAGCACTGAAAATACAAAAGATAACAAAAACAAATAATACCCCAAATTTAAACCAAATGAAAACCAGGGAAGTGGATCAATTTTCCTGACGGTAATTTGTCTATACTATCCAAGTCTCTGTCTTAAGTAATCCTACCTAGCAGAAAGTATTGTATTTATACACAAGGACTCAGAGACGGAAGTATGCTCACTGCAGCCCGCTCGTCATCACAAAACCCAAAGCTACGTGTGCTGTGGTGTTAGTGGTGTCTTTTCGTTTTGTAACTTCTTTTTTTTTTTTTTTTTTTTCCATTTTATTATTTTATTGAGAATAAGAAAAAAAAAGATTCCGCCTCCTCCCAGCCTCCCATTTCCCTCCCCCTCCCCCCACTCTTCTCCCCGTCCCCCCTCTCTTCTCCCCCTCCCCCCACTCCTCTCC
>NW_026067960.1:5432529-5460832 GCF_014885135.2 Alexandromys fortis
CCCCAGAGATGTCTCTCCTGGTGCCTGGACCGGAACTCCTTGCTGCTAGGTGTCTCTTAAACAAAGGACCTACCTAGCTTGCTGCAGGCAGGCTAGTGGGGACAAAGGAGCTAGCACCCTCCCTTTGCCCTGCCGATTCGGATTCGGTCCTAGAGCCCGAACAGGCTGGGCTGGGAGATGTTATGTGGTCAAAGAGGGAAGGGAGTCAGACGGAGGGGGCGGGGAGGGTTGTGGATGCAAGCTGGGTGGGATAGGAAGAGAGAGGAAGTATCGGGCAGAGTAGCCCCTGAGGATGACCAGGAAGTGTAGGAGGGGTGTCTTAGTCCCCTGTCCCGGGCTGCTGCCGCGGTCAGAAACTCACTCACCCCAGAGATGTCTCTCCTGGTGCCTGGAACCTCGTTTTGTAACTTCTAAACACCACGAGATCAGGGTCTAACAAGATCTGCCTTTGGCAATTGAGGACAGTCTAAGTGTCCACCCCTCTTGTAGACTTTAGAGCAGGTGACTTGAGATACTTAGTACCACACAGAGACTATGGCAGAATGTACCTCCGCCATAATGACAGGGTCCAGAGAGTCCAGAAGTACTCAGAACACGTGCATCTCCCCCCGAAAGCCTTCAGTCTGAGGTTGGTTGAGTCTACGAATGTGAGGACCCATGCATGCAGAAGGGTGGGTGTAAATTAAAGACAGGATAATAAGTTGATAGCAGGGTGTGAGAAGAGGGTCCCCACAGCACTGCAGACCAAACCAAATCTCTCTTAGATGTTAACTGCAGAGTGCTTGGCCAACAGATGATACACCATCAAAGACACACCAGGCAGGCATTAAGAGGGAAGTTGGGCTGCAGAATGGTGGCGGCACACACTTTTAATCCCAGCACCGAGGAGGCAGAAGCAGGTGAATCTCTGTGAGTTCAAGAACAGCGTGGTCTACAAATTGAATTTCAGGATAGCCAGGGCTACACAGAAAAACTCTGTCTTGCAAAACCAAAACCAAAAGGAGGAGGAGGAGGGGGAGGAAGAAGGAGGAGGAGAAGAAGGAGAAGAAGAAGAAGAGGAGGAGGAGGAGGAGGAGGAGGAGGAGGAGGAGGAGGAGGAGGAGGAGAAGGAGAAGAAGAGGAAGAGGAAGAGGAAGAAGAAGGAGGAGGAGCAAGAGGAGGAGGAGGAGCAAGAGGAGGAGGAGGAGGACACTGGAGGGATCACGTGTGCTAAAACCATGGTGAAGGGATTGGGCAATGGTTCAGTAGAATAAGTAAGTACTTGAGAACCTGAGTTCAGATCCTCACCATCCTCATAAGATGCTGAATGGGCCCATCTGGAGCTCTAGTCCATGGGATGAGGAGATGGGATCCCAGAGCAAGCTGACCTGCTGAACTTGTCAGATCAGTGAGCTCTGGATTTGATCAAGAGACATCTCAAAGGAGAAGGTAGAGAGTGAGTGAGGGAGACTCCTGATGTCAGTGTTAGGCTTCTGCACACTTACACACATGTGCACAGTTATGAAAACACATACCCACAACCATGCATAGCAAAAACCTCAACAAAAAACAAAACAAAACAAACCCATGATGAGATATCATTCAACACACTGGAGACTGACCACCTAAAAAAGTCTAAAAGTACTAATTTTGGTAAAAAGTGGAGAAAGAGAACTCTCATATATTGTTGGTGGGATTTTAAAATGGTTCAGAAACACTGTCAATTCTTTAAAAAGCAATGAAACTTGGACACATACCACGGTGCAGATGAGTCTGAGGACACAAAGCTAAGGGGAAGAAGCTGGGGATGGGGGGCGGGAAGGTCATGTGTAATGAACCATTCTTAACAAAACATTCGAAAGAAGTTGCTTTACGGGGACATACACTGATATGCACTTCCAGGGCTTGGGAGGAGAATGGAATTGGGAATGGCGGCTTTTGGAAACAGGTTTCCTTTAGGGGACGAGACGGTGTTTTGGAATGACATAGAGGAGGCAATGCATGGTCTCCCCGCATTTCCAAGTCACTAAAATGACACAGTGACTTCAAAGTGTTTGGTTTTATGTCCTGCGAAATTTTCTTTGATATGAAAAAAAATGAAAATGGAGAAGAATATTTCATAAGGGAAGATGCTATTGAATATTTGGTGGGAAAAATGGAAGAGTGAGCAAATGGTAGTGGACCTAGGAAATCACTGTGCTTGCAAGTGTGCAACACATATAGAATACATAGCAGCAGGTTTCATAAAGCTTATTAGTTAAAAATTATTAAAGTGTGTGTGTGTGTGTGCATGCTTGCATGTGAGCACACATGCACTCATGCACACGGGTGCCCAAGGAAGAGGGTGTTGGTAGAGGGTGCTGGATCTTCAGGAGCTGGAGTTACAGGCGGTTGTGAGCCTCCGGATGTAGGTGCTGGGAGCCAAACCCCGGTCTGCTGGAAGAGAAACAAGTACTCTTAACTCCCAAGCCTTCTCTCCCACTCCTTATTACAATTATTCTTTAACCAACAAAAATCTATCAGAGATGATTCCTGGACAGGGCGATTCTGTGATGAGATTATTCTTATTCAGAAGGACTCAATTCCCTCCTCATCTAAGTCCGAATATCTCATGGTGAGCACGGAATGTTTTGTACTAAGAAATAAGTTGCATAAATGACCCAATAAAAAGAGGAATATAAAGTGGGGATTATGTCTCTCAATTCACAAAGAGAGCCCACAGCATCAGGAATCCAAGGGGGCAGCTTTTACCCTGGCCCTGCATTTCCCACAGGGTGAGGGGCAGGATGTATCAGGCTGAACAAACAAGCCGCTTCTCCAAAGAGGCTTCGCAGAGCTTCTGTTCAAAGACTCAAACCTCTTATTTCAGATAATATTGAGGCAATTACAGTCACACAATTAAGTTACATGAATTTCAAATGCACTCAAATATACTTACAAGAAATAGCATGTCAAGAAAATAAACCCACATAGTGCATTTAAATACTCCTTTAATAAACCGTAATTTGCTTAAAATCATTAATAAGAGTTCATTCTTTTATGTATCAGGCACATCAAAATACGATGAATTTAACCAGGATGAAATAAAGTAGGACATATTGTTTACCAGTTCCCCAATAGACCGCTGTTCAAAGGCAGCTCCCTAAGTGAAAAACATGCATTTTCATGTCATGAGGAAAATGGATCAAACTGAAAACTTAGAAAGCAGGGAAGCCACGTGCCTGCCAGTTGTGTTGCTAAAGAAACAGTGAAGACAGACTGGAAAGACAAGCCCTTTGCAGCAGTCTCTCCACTTGTGCGACTGACTCCAACTTTTTCAGGCTCTCTTTGGTCTCCAGATGTATGGGTGTTATGTGAACAGTCTCTGCTCTCCTATTGCTGGGTCTGATGCCCACACATGGCCGGGGTATTGCAGTGTGTCTGTGGCATTCCAAGCAAGGAGCTCAGGGCACTAACTCAAGCCGTGGGCAGAGCTGTCTACACCTAAAGTAGATCAATGTGAACGGAACACGGGTGTTAGAGTTGGGATCTTAGTAGGCTAAACGTGCACATTTGAGCCTCTTCACGACCAAGGGCTGCCCATGTGGACTGGGTGCATATGGCCTCCTGCAGGTCTGCCTCTAGAATGTTTGAGAGCATCTGGACAGGGCATGAATGTCTTAGATGCCCAAGAGGTCACATCCCTGTGCTCCAGGAACTAGGAAATTTGAAGACAGTGGAACTTTAGAGCAATGAGCCTGGGGTGAGGGGACGGGAAGGAAAGCTAAGGGCAGGGGTGAAGGGGATGAGGTAAAAAAGACATTACATATATGTATGAATGTATATGTAAATACTCGTACACAAAGTGTGTGTCTGTGTGCGTGTGTGTGTCAATAAAAAAAGGCCCACTGAGTTATTTTCTCATGCTAAACATGATCTTGGTGGGACCACAAAGCCCACTCTGACCCTGAGAATCACTGACTACGACAGGGGTTCCAGCTGGCTTTGGTAGAGACCTTAGTGGGAAGGAACTTCTGGGTTGTCTGGAGCTGCGGGACTGGACAGGACAGAAACTTCCTTCTACAAATGACACTCAAACATTTGACAAGAATTTCCACATAAGCCTGAGAAAGGTTTTTTTTTTTTTTTTTTTTTTTTAAAAAAAAAGGATTCTAGACAACAGGAACAGAATCAAGCGCAGCTTCTTGGTAACCATCTTGACTCCAGTAGGCTCTGTTTGTTGGCAGCAAGTAGCGAAGCAGCTTCTTTAAGAGAGGCTTCCTGACTCAGCATTAGCCACAAAAACCTTGCAGCTCTTTTAAGAGCTCCTGCCACCAAACATTTAAACGGTGTTTATGAGCAGCCAGCATTAGGCTTTTTGGTGGTAGCATGGACCTAGAGATTCCACAAAGTTGTGGTAATAATTATGGCTCCCACCAGTATCTCCACCATGAAGCTAGACTCTCAGAAAGCTAAGGAGCCAGCCCTCAAAGCTGCAGCTTTAATCCTAACCATGGTGCTTAGCAGATTAAAGACTTGTGTGCTCAGAAAAAGATAGAGGTATACAGTAAAGGCAGATTCAGATGGAATAAACAAGATAAAACAAGAAACTCTAAATGATTTACAGTATGTTTAAAAATATACATAGACTTGGGAGAGAAAAGAATGGAGAAATTCCTTAAGGAAAGAAATAGAGTAGCCAGGCATGACAATGCATGCCTTTAATCCCAGCACTTGAGAGGCAGAGGCAGGAGGATCTCTGTGAGTTTGAGGCCAGCCTGGTCTACAGAGTGAGATCTAAGGCAGACAAAGTTACACAGAGAAACACTGCCTCAAAAGACAAAAATTAAAAATAAAAGAAACAGAGTTAAAAAGAAAACTCATGTAAGGATGGAAAATACATGGAGAATCTGGATGCTGTATGTTATTGTGTTGTCTTTGAATTGTTTGGTTGCTGAGGAAGGAGCAACAACTACTAAAATACATTTGATTATAAATGCTACTAAATTAATCCAACCTGTATATTTTGAAAATGCTTTGACTTCAAAATTTAAGTCAAAAGATATGTTACTTTGGAAAAGAGAATTTGCTTTTGTTTCCTCAGAAAATGAGAGGCTGTAGATTCATTCTTGGTTAAGAAAAATCAGCTTTGATCAAAAAAGACCCCCTGAAAGATCTCCGATAAGAGCAGACAGCCCAGATGATCCAACATTTCAGAGAGTTTTTGTTTCAGTTTCCTCTGAGTTCTACATCCAGAACAGTCTCAGGACTACTAGCTGAGATGATCAAAAATATTCCAGTCAGGACTTGACCACAATCCTAATTTTTTTTTTTAGGTTTCCATAAGATTATCAGTGGCCCCAATCATCAGGAAGTATCCTAAAACTGCACCCACATTCTCAAAAAATGATTATGTATGCTTGTCTTTGTTTAGCATGTTAGTCACAAGTTGATAGGGATAATGGTCAGGAAAAGAGTTAAATAAGGAAAATTAGATTCAGGGTTTTTATTTTTAAAAGGAAAAAAGGGGAAATGCTGTGGGATAATGTTCTTATACACTGTAATGATTTGTCACTCAAATTGGTTTAATAAAACACTGATTGACTGGTAGCCAGGCAGGAAGCATAGGTGGGGCAACCAGACTTGAAGAATTCTGGGAAGAGGAAAGGCAGACAGATGCAGTCACCAGCCAGATGCAGAGGAAGTAAAATGAAAGTGCCTTACTGAGAAAAGGTACCAAGTCATCACATGGTTAAACATAGACAAAAATTGGGAGTTTAATTTAAGTTGTAAGAGCTAGTTAATAATAAGCCTGAGCTAATAGGACAAATACTTTATAATTAATATAAGCCTCTGCGTGTTTCTCTGGGACTGAACAGTTGTGGGACTGGAGAGAAGTTTCAGCAGTTAAGAAAACTGCTACTCAAGAGGACCCAGGATTTTCAGCATCCACATGGTAGATCACAACTGTACAATGTCCTTCTGTATGCTGAGAATATATGTTGCTTTTCTTGGCTGAAGAATAAAGCTGCTTTGGTCTATGGCAGAGCAGAATATAAGTAGGTGGGAAAGCCAAACTGAATACAGGGAGAAAGAAGGTGGAGTCGAGAGAGACATCAATAGTCACCAGAAGAATAAGATGCCAGAACACTACCTGTAATGCACAGGGCACATGAAGATACACAGATTATTACAAATGTGCTAATTTAAACAACTAGGACTAGCCAGTAAGAAGCCTTGGCCATGTGTCAAACAGTTTGTAATTAATATTAAGCCTCAGAGTGGTTATTTGGGAGCTGACGGGTGGGAGAGAAACCTCCAGTTACATGGAGCTCTTGTCTTTATAGCTGTATACTCAAACATGGCTACATGTTACTGTTTATAAAGGGAAAGGTTATCCATACTTCAGTGTTCCAGTATGTGTGTACATGTGTGCGTGTGTATATGTGTGTACATGTGTGTATACATGTGTGTATGTGTGTGTATCTATTGTATATGTGTGTGTATAATTGCTCACATTCCTTAAGACAGTAACTCATTTTCTTCTACTTTGTATTATTCCAAGGAGAGATGGCTCTATTGATTAAACATTTGTTGGACAAATATGAAAACCAAGTTTGATGTCAGAATCCATATAAAGACACCAGGCATAGGTTTGTGTGTCTGTCTTCTTAGAGCTGGAGGGGCAAAGGCAGGTAAATTCCAAGGGTTTGCTGGGCAGGCAACCTAGCCTATTTGGAAAGTACCAACCCAATGAGGGATCCTATCTCAAAACAAACAAACAGACAGACAAACAGACACATAAACATAGCAGCTACAACAACAAAAAAGTCAAGGTAAATGGCAGCTGAGGAACGACAACCACCACTGACCTCTGGTCTCTACACGCATGCTCTCACAAGTGCATGGGATCTTCACACACACACACACACACACACACACACACACACACACACGCCCAAAAGAACCAAACAGCCAAACAAACAAAAAATTAAAAAAAAAAAACAGCCAAAGAAAACAAATTGAAGAATTCTCTGCTCTACTTGCTAAGAAGCAGAGAGCCTCTGCTGCTAGAGCCATCTCCGCTGTCTTCTGCGGACACATCCATAATCTCTTTGGAGCATCCACGACTGTTGCTTATGACATTGCTTCAGAGAGCAGGCACATAACCGTACCTGAAGACAAATGGCAGCCTCTTTATTAAATTTTCACCTTTCCTGTAGATTTCCCCTGGAACACTGGGCTGACAAATCAATTACCCATTTCACTCTAGAAATTTAAGTGACACTTGCCCCGAAAGATGTAAAGACGAGCCCCGCCCATCTTGTAGTGCCCCCCTGGGGGCACACAACTAGTGTTTTAAGTTGCAGACAAATGCTAAAAACAGGATTGTAACAAAGAGGAAAGGCACGGAGGTGGCTTGCACATCAATTTTCCTTTTCAGGTAGGATAAATCCCGTCGCTTCCCTCTTCTCTGCCCTCCGGCGTTTACTGCGGAATGATATTGTAAGTTGGGGTGGACAATGTGTTTAGGGGCACGAACACGGCTGTAACTCGCTCTGAGATTCCCAGAGGCGGTTGGCATCCATCTCTGCCTTCGGCTCAGAGTTTGGACAGACTCTTCTGGGGCGGAATGAGAGCAGGACAACAGGACAGAGGGGCCTGATCGTCACCCAAGCCACTGACCTGCTCCACCCATCAGAGCTGTGAAGAAGTAGGCCACCCAGTAGGGTCAGTGAAAGTCAGTAATTCTAACTGATCGTGAGGGAAGGTAGGGTTCTAAACAGATCTCCCACATAGATTATCTGGAAATGCATTAAACCACAGAAGCTACAAAGATATGAATTATGATTTTACTTTGGGGGTCTTAGCCAATGTCAGTGTGTGTGTGTGTGTGTGTGTGTGTGTGTGTGTGTAGGAGAAAGCCTCTAGCTCATTCTTAAAACACCAGAATCCAGCAGCTGCATATGCTCCTTTTAGAGACACATGTCTTGATTATTGGTGCCTCTAAAGGGACAGGAAGCAAATGATTACACAGACTTGTTTTATAGCACGTCCTTCAGAGCTTGTTTGACCGCATGCAAACAATGAAAGCTTAAACAGCTTCCAGTGAAATTCATGCAATTCTTTAGAAGGTTTCACATAAGGTTGAAAAATACAACAAATATGTACATCTTTGGAACTTTGAAAGAAGAAACCGACTGCTTGCCTGAGAAGAGAAACCCTGGCAAGCTGCGAAGGCCACTTTTCTTTGTTTTGGGGTCTGCTGGAGGTTTGCTGGATGGCAATTTGAACAAGTGGGCTGATCAACTATTTGTACTAAATTATAAGGATGATTTCTAGACAACAAGATGAGGAATGGCTTTGACAGAGCTTTTTCAAACGCAATCAGTTACAATTTAAATATTTAATCAATTTCATTGTATTAATTAGTAAATAGTCAAGAAGAAACAAATTTTAGCTGAGTAAGAATAAAATTATAAAACTCATATCATCACTGCAGCCTTTTTTTTTTTTTTGAGAGACCTCTTGTACTCCAGGCTGGCCTTGAACTCACTATGTAGCCAAGGTTGGCTTTGAAGTCCTGTTACTTCTGTTTCTACTTCCCTACTGGGATTACGCATATGCATCCCTGTGCCTGCAGTGCTGTGGCCACAGTCTTAATATGTATATTTCAAGACAGTTTCAACACGGGAGATGCTGCTGGAGGAAGGCTGTTCGGCTAGCAGGTTGAGCTGCAAGCATGTTTTATAAATTAAGTTTTATTGACACCCGACAGCACCAACCAATTGGCACGTGGCCCGGATATGATTCTGTGCTTCCAAGGCAAGGACAGCAGTGAGGGCGGAACCCATCTGCTTGCTGCCAAGTGTAAAATATTTACTCTTTGGCCCTGAAGAGAAAGTTTACTAACTCTCAGCCTTTGCTCTCGTTCTGAACGGCAATAATTTGTGGGTGCTTTAAGAGTATGAACTGACAGATTAACCCATTTACTTCTGTTTGCTTTTGTATACCCCAAAAGAATAATGTGTTTGTTTTAGAACTCGTGGCTGATCAATGCTTAAGAAAACAAATACCAAGCCAGTCATCAGAACTAAACATGCCGCCAGTTGTTTTCCTAAAAATAAATGAGGCAGAGAGTAAAAACGACATATCACGGATATAAATCATAAGATACCAATTCGGAGCTAAAGACTGCCCTCAGGCCTGTAGGCCCGCAGTAGTTACAGGAAGTGGTAACTTCATTGAACAAATCCTCACTCCCTGGTTCTGCAGATTTTTCATCAAGGGCACATGGCTGTTGGAAGAATATTCAGCTCGGTGGGAGATCAGCCTGTCTTCAACCCCACAGTCTTTTCCCAATGAGAAGACCTTAACTCGTGGCGGCAAGCTAAAATTTTAACTCCACAAATGTAGACCATTGGTTTGGAAACTCAGTTTTCTTCTTTATATTGGTCATAAGAGTAAGAAGAAAAATAGTCTCAGTGATCAAAGCATAGTGTGTGTGAGGTTTTCCTGTGTGGATGTCTGCGGGGAGCAGAAGCTGAAGCTCGGGGTGTCTTTCCCAGTCACTCTCTGCCTTGTTTCCGAGACAGGTTTTCTCACTGAACTGGGAACTTCTCACTTCCCCTGGGCTAACTGCTCACCCAGTCTCTGGGATCCATCTGACCCCACTTTCCAGTTCTGAGGGTGTGGACGTGCTCTGTCATGCTTGACTCTTTATATCAGTGCTGGGGATCCGAACTGAGGTCCTCATGCTGGCATAGCAGGCACGGGGCCCACTGAGTCATCCCTCCCAACTGCAAGACATAATTCTTTGTTCCTTTTGAGATGGAGTCTCACAATAAAGCCTTGGCTGGTCTGGAACTTGTGTAGTAGACCAGGCTGGCCTTGAACTCGAAGGGACCCACCTGACTGCCTCTTGAGTGCTGGGATTAAAGGCGTGGGTTACTATGCCTGGTTTTCATTTTTAACTAGGGATAAAATTAATTGTTGGCATACCTCCTTAGGCATGCTCTGGAATGGGCAACTGTCCCTGGTCAAGAGCAGCACCAGGGGCATCTTGTCTCTTAGAGCTCCCCAGGGGTTGTTCTCAGTGGTTAAGAAGACTTAAAGCCTTCCCAGAGACGGGACCAAACTGACCAACTCTGAGGCTCTCTGTTGACTCCCAGATGTGAGTCTTATGGTTCCATGACACACAGTGGAATGTTTGTGTCCCCCAAAGTGGGACAAAGCCCCATAGCCTTCCATCTACACTGTCTTTGGAGCCCTAGAGTTGGCTGGAGCTCCAGGTCTTTTCTATATGAACTTTGATTGGGGCTAAGATTTTTTTTTTTTGAGACAGGGTTTCTAGCTCTTGTAGAACAGGCTGGTCTTGAACTCACAGAGATCCACCTGCCTCTGCCTCCCGAGTGCTGGGATTAAAGGCATGTTTTCCACTTTAAACCCCTGAGAGTCTCCATGGAGTCTTTCAAAGATTGGGATGTCTTCTTAGTCTTGCTAAACTATACCTTGGATTTTCAGCTAGCTGGATGCTCGGGTCCCAGTGGAGCTGAGGGGTAGCAGGCACTTTCTTCCATGTTGATGGCAATATGTTCATTGATACTCCTTGTAGGGGAAGCACTATCTCAAGAGATTCTAATTTCCCCGGGTCTCTGGAGCCTTAGCGTGCTAAAATCACAGCCAAAGATATCACTGCTGATCTCATGGGATCTCTGTGATTCCAGGGGCTCTGTACCTGGCGCCTGGTCTTCTCAGGTCCTCTGGCTTTCCTATTAGGTCCCAAGAGACCCTCTGTGCCTCGGTGTGTGTCACTCCATGTGACAATGACAGTTCTGCAGGAGAGGGCTCTGGGAGCAGCGTTGTGTACATCATGTATTTTGGAAAGGCTTTATCAACACCACCATTTTCCCCTTAAAACTGTAGCTTTCCTGTCCTCCGGAAAAGTAATTTTTCATTCAAAGTCCTTGCTGCGAAACCATGAGGAGAGGGATTTGGATCCCAGTGCCACACAATGAGCTACTACACCTGTATCTTCCTCTCCGTGGGACACAACACCCTCTCCAGGCTTCTGCTAATGCTCCGGAGCAGGCAGTCACACACCACACACACACACACACACACACACACACACACACACACACACTTGCATATGCGCAGATGCACACTGAGTAAACCAATACAGGCGTAAACTAGAGCTTTTTGGTCCTGAGGAGGTGGTTCAGGGCCCAAGAGTGCTTGCAGTGCAAGTAAGAGGACCTGGACTCAAATCTCCAACAGCCCCAGGAAAAGCTGGGCATGGCCCCCGGGACCCCAGAGTTGTAATGAAGGTGTGTGAGACAGAAGATTCCAGCCAGTTCCAGGTTCAGTGAGAGACCCCATCTTGAGGGAATACGGCGTAGAGTGACCGAGCAGGACATTCAACACCCTCCTCTGGTTCTCATACATGAGCAGGTGCTTCGTACCATGTATACATAGCCCCTCACATGGGTATAGTATACATAATCTCACACATGTACAGCACACATACTCTCTCACGCACATACATGAAAGGAAAGCTTCACTATTGAAACAAAATTAACAACGAAAAGCTCATCGTCTTAAAGTGAACCTGTGACGTTTGATATGTCACAATGTCCTGTAACCACAACCTCCTGGAACCTCAACTTCTGCCCAATTCCACATTTCCCTTACCGAGGACACCCTGTACTGTCAAACCTCTAGTGAACCCTGCCTGTTCACCCTGAGTGTATCTGGCTTGGCCCACCGAGCATGCGCCACGTCCGCGGAGTTGGACGTCATGTAGCATTTTATCTCTCCCTTTTCTGAGATCCATCCACGCTAAGCATGTGTCAGTACTTGGCTCCTTGCTATGGGTCAATGTTATTTCACGATGTGTCCATACCACACCATCGGTTAGCTGATGGGCATTTGGGATGTTTCAACCTTGCAGCTGTTGCAAACAGGACATTTTTGGACAAGTGTTTGCTTGAAGACCTGTTCTCAATTATTAGAGGGTAGAGGCCTTGCATGGAATCACTACAAATCTACATTCAACTTCCCGAGGCCTCCAATCTGTGCCCGATTGAAAACAGTCCTTCCTGTTGCTGAATTACAATAATTTGTTGTGTATTCGAGAGACCCCCATCCCTATCAGACACAGTTTGCAATGTTTCCCACCACTGCTCTTAAACCTTCTCACCCCAGGTACCTTTGTCCTTTGGCAAAGGTCAGGCTCCATGAGGTACTCAGAGCCGCTAACCAAGTCATCTCTGAGCGTCCTGTCGTTATGCTGAGCAAAGGCATGCAGCCACATGGATAGCTCAGCGAGTACTCGCACAGTGCTGAGGACCAAACTCAGGGCCTTGGGTGTGCTGAGCCTCCTCCTTCTCAACATAAAAGCATGCTTCTCAGTGCCGAGTCCTCGGTGTGGCTATTCTGCTCTAATCTCGAGTTGTGTTTAGGAGTAGCCACTGCCCTGGAACAGTCGTATAAGGGCAACGTGGGGACAGCGACTTCTGCCATTTGTGCTGAAGGCATTCGGCCTGTGTTGACAACATTTTCTGTTATGAATTTCTCCTTTCCTGAGTCTAGCTGTAAAGGCACACTGGTTTCAGATGTGGACTCTGCTGTCCCTGCAGGAAGGCTGGGGTAATGCCAGGAAGCCCTGAGCTGGTAGCACTGCAGAGGCCATCTCCCTGCCCCAGATCTCCGACCTCCTTCTCCCAACTGCAGTTTTAGAAGAGACGAGTGTGGGGCTGATGATTGGAATCAGGGGGCAAAGGGGCTTGCTCCCAAACTGATGCCCTGAATTTCATTCCTGGGTCCCATGCAGTGGGAAACAAAAGGAAAGAACAGACTCCCTGCTAGTGGTTCTCTCTCCCTCTCCCATCCCCCTCTCTCCCTGTCTCCCTCTTTCTCTCTCTCTCTTTCCCTTCCCCCCCCTCACACAGAGAATAAACAAGCAAACAGATAAAAGATGTGGGCTGAAACATTTCTTTAACAAGGCTCTTTTCTAAAAGCAAAACAAAACACGACTAATGGGCTTATCTTTTGATCTCTCAAGAGACAAAGAAAATTATTTTTCTTAAAAAGGCAACAAACTTATCCACATGAATGGCCTGTCTCTGACAACCTGTCTGCTTGTGGACAGCTTCCTTCCTCCCCAAGCATCCTTCTACTGAGTTGTTTTGCCTCTTGAAGCTCCCCTATCCTGTGTTTCAGCCAACATTTGGGCCCTTTATGTGAGGTGGGTTGAGTAAATACAGGTTTTTAAAACTGACCATAGAATTTACACTCAATCCACTTTGTACCGCTGTGACACGGTGCTCAAAACTGGATCAATTACAAAGAAAAGAAGTTTGTCTTGGCTCACAGCTCTGGAGGCTGGGAAGCTCCAGAGTGTCCCGTCTGCCTAGGTCTGCTGAGGGCCCCGCGTTGTGTGGAACCACCCTGGAGGGTGCCGTGTGTCTGGAAGAGATCTAGTTCATTCAAAGCCTCTCTTGTATTATCTCACTGGGTCATGGGTGGATTCATGGACTGGTCATTCAGTGGTCACATCTCTCTGGGACCATTGGCGTGTGAACGAGGGATTGGACTTTTGGCACATGAAGCCAGGGGGGCGGGGGTGCATTCTCCAACCATAGCAAGGTCTACAGAAGGGGGTGATAGATGGTTGCCAGGACACAGTGGGTGAATGGCAGAAGGATGCCCTCTAAGCCCTACAACGACATGTTAGCAATCTGTGTTGGCAAACAGCCAGTAGAAGTGGCCCCTCGAGGCTCAGGTCCAGTGCCTCTCGGCCTGAGGTTGGTGTAGAGAACACTGGCAGAACCCGGTGAGTCCACAGGCACGCGGCTCTCAGAGTTTACCTCACAACACTGAAACAATCTGTCCGTGTGTTTGTTGTCCGTACTTGACTGTCATCTCCTCAGAGCCTCGGCCAATCTTTGTGGCCTTGTTTCCACAATGTCCCTGTGATGTCTAAACAGAAGGGTCACTCATCATGTGTGTCCAAGGATCCCAGCTGCGTCCATTTCCGCGCTTAAGACGGTTTGGACACACAAGGTCAGCAGGTGCACGCTGCACGCTGCATGGAGCTTCCTCTCAATGCTCTCCTTCCCTTTTCTATTTATTTATTTTATTCTTTTTACGCTGGATGTCATATAGGCTGGACCTGTGTTGAGCAAGATATGAAGCTAAAGATCACATTGACATTCTGATCTTCTTGTTTCTACCCTTGGAGCACGGGATTATGGGCATGGACCACCAGGCTGCCCATATGTACTGCTGGTAACAGAATCCAGGGTATGGTGTACGCCAGGCAATCATGCTACTGGCTGAGCCACATCCCCTGTCTTTTACCATATTTTACAGTCCTCATGATTCTTTTTTCAAGGCAACTGGGTACTCAGCGCTGAAGCCCTAAATGTTCAAGTTGATAAAAGAGAAATCCATTAGTTTTAGGCAAATTGAACTTAAAGCATGGTATTAGGTTGAATGCTGGGTAGGAAAATACCGGTTTCAAGGACACTGGGGCTCCATTGGCTTCCGTGGCAGATGGAGGGGGCACCACTCTTCCTGCTTCCGAGCCCTCTTATTCTTTCTTGTCCCCCTGGTTCTAATGTAGGTAGGAGGCTTATATCAATGCAAAACCTCTTGAATTTGATGAGTGCATTGTGATTCCACTAGAGACAATCTCTTTTTTTTCTAGAAAATGCATATGGAGTTATTTAGGGATAAAGGGACATGATGTACGAAATTTGCGCTCGAAAGACTCAGGCAGAGAGCATCTGTGACGGAAACAAGTGCAGTGGAACGCGCGTGTGATGGGCGCGTTTCCGTAGAAGGTTATCGAAGAACCTGGAATATTCTTTCAGCTTCCACGTAGGTTTAAATGGCCTCCAAATAAAAAGCTAATAAACTTGTCATTCCTAAGATTATAGATCTACTAACCGTGAACGAAGAACACAGACGGTAGGGAACAAGGAGGCAACAGCTGGAGCAGAATTTTGTCGTCCGTCCATCCGTCTGCTTCTTCCTTCTCCTCTGCTCAGGTCTGACGCTCACCTTTCAAATGTTAGATGGGCTCATGACCACTTCCTGTATGTGCTCTTTGCCCAGATGTTGACCTCTGCTGTGCTCTGGGTATTTGGGCCAGTGGTAGATACCCAACTCATGGTTGCAAAGGTAGGTGATGGGCAATTGGTGGTTCTGAGCTCTGGAGCCATCATAGGCTTTGAATGAAACCAGAGATCTTGAGTTCCTCATTCCCCAGGGATCACTCATATCCCACTGTCCTCATACAGTCAGCAAGAAGTGGAGAATGGAAATCCAACAGACAGGCGTGCGGTCTTTGACACTCTGTCCTCGGGAAGAACTGGCTCAGTGGGTAAAGTGACTGCTACCCAAGCTGAGGACTCAGCATTCGCATGGCAATCCAAGCCTAGTGGTGGTACACCCTGCTCCCACTAGTGGGACTGTAGAGCCGCCTGGGTCATGGGGTTCAATGGCCGTGCAGCCCAGCCTATTGGGAAGGCCCAGGTTCAGCAAGAGACTCTTGTCTCAAATATAGAGGTGGGGAGCAATTGAGGAAGACAATTTATGCTGATCTCTGATCTGCACAGGAACGTTCAGCCCCCAGGTGCATGCAAGTACTAGCACGTACACACACAGAGTGCTAGCACACTCACACATGCACACACAGTGCTAGTGCCGCACACATGCACACACAAAGAGTGTTAGCACGCATGCCCACATACACACACAGAGAGTGCTAGTGCACACACATGCACACACAGAGTGTTAGCACGCATGCCCACATACACACACAGAGAGTGCTAGTGCACACACATGCACACACAGAGTGTTAGCACGCATGCACACACGCACACAGAAAGAGTACTAGCGTGCACACACACAAATCTCTGTGATATGAAGTAAGAGCAACAGCAAAATTCATAGAGTGGTTTGCTCAGGCCCACTCTGTTCTTGATACTTTTACATATAATTTTCCACAGGCCCAGCAGAGAGCACACTCACTTCCATTTTTAGCTGTGAAGTTGAGACACAGAGAGGTTAAGTCAGTGCAGCCCTGCAGTTGGCACTGGAGCCAGGACTGCCGTCTGTCTGACACCACATAGGGTCCTCATCTGGGTTGCTGGTAGACAGGTGGGGTTCAGGGTGGATTAGCTACTGTCCCACTTAGGACAAAGTGAAGACTGGTGCCCGATTGCCTAGAGTGGGGCTGACTGGCGTGTCCGAGCCATACTGTGGCTGCCATCCACTTGGTGTGTCGTTTTCTCACTAGATGCTTCCTGTGCAAACGCTGCGTTGTTTCTGACAATCTAACATGCACACAGCAAACCGCCTTAATAACTTAGAAGATATCCAGGGTATAGTGAATCTAATGAGATGTTTCGTTGACATTAGCCTGCCCTTCAACTTTATCCTTAAGAATGTACTTACTAGGGCAAACTTAAAGCAACTGATTTGGCTTGTGGTGAATGCCTCTTGGCCTAGGTTCAGAGAGAAGAGCATGAAGCCAGGAATTTCAGTCATCAAGGTATAGTGGCCCAACCAGCTTCAGGGAGAAGAGACGAGGTGAAGGTGGTTTTGGGACGAGGACTCAAGGACACATGCAGTAACTGTCACGCTGCCACATGGTCTCTAGCCAAGGCCACAGACTCTCAAGGCTGCATAGAAACCTTGCATTTTCTGTATAATTGACTCGCATTCCAGGTGAGTGGACATGGCTCGTCCTTCGTACCATCCCTCAGAGGCCGTCTGGGGCTCGTCCTTCGTACCATCCCTCAGAGGCTAACGGGGGCTCGTCCTTCATACCATCTCTCAGAGGCCAACGGGAGCTCTGGACATGACCATGCCCATCACTTTCACCCCAAGGAGAGCTTTATTCAACCAAGCTGCCGTCGGATAGAAGCCCTGCCCTTTGACCTCCATCATTTCTCTCAACATGAATCCAGAGTGTCCAGGGGTTGGGGGGCTTCCAGGGCTCCAGCTCTGCTTGACTGAGTGTCTGAGAACTTTGCTTGTCTCTCTCCAATCTTCTCATTTGCCCCCACAGATGCGGCCTAGTGGAAGGGTGGTGGGAGATAGCCCCCCAACTAAGCTGTAAGTCCTCTGCACCCGGCTGTCTTGCTATCATTAAAAAACTCATCTGTTGCAGTGTAGAGACTTCTCTCGGGTGCTGCCCTGGAACACCCACCATCTCCAAAGGCCAGGCCTTCTCTTCTCATTCCCTTGCCAAGCCATGGGATTCCACCCTCAAGCCCGTGTGGAACCCCTCCAGTTGTCTCTGGTCTGGGCTATGGTCTCCACCAACGTGGCAGCCGGAAGGGACTCTCCTGGCTTCCTGCTCCACTCTGACTCAGTTTGATCCTAACTCAGTACTATAGTGGGGTTTTTGTTTGTTTGTTTTTTTCTAAAGCATGGGCATGCGGGGATGTTGCCACCATCAGACTCCTGTAGGTGGCTGGGGGCCAGGCATTCTATCCATGGGCTCCTTGGTTCTTAGTCTCCTTGCTCATCCTGCCTCCTCCTTTGCTTTCGTGTTTGACTTCATCAGCGCTCTTTCCCACACGGCAGGTCTGCCCAGCAACCTGCCCTCCTTCCAGGTCCAGGTTTAGCTCCTCTTTTGCCACTCTGCTCTCTTCCTGGGTCCTAAGAGAACACTCAGCACCGTGTTTTGCGGACTGCTCGGAACCCTCTTGCTCCAGCACCAGCTAGCACCATTCAGGAGCTGTCTTACAAGCTTGTGTTGCAGAAAACAAGGGAGACAACACAGCTGCCTGTTGCCCGGAGGCACCCTTCCTGGGCTCCTGTAGAGACCAAAGCCCAGGCAGGTCCTTACATTCTAAGGTAAAACTCCCAAGGCAAGGGCAATTCTTCCTCAAATCTACCTCCTTTACTACTGGTCCAGAGTGGAGGGAGCATTCATCTTTCCACGTCTTTCCCTCAGGGACTGTTTGCTTTGCTCACTTCTCATTCAGACAGGTGGTCAGGGTGAGAGCCGACCAGCAAGGGCAGAACCAGCTAGAAACCGGCTAGAACTAATTCCAGTTGAGCTGTGGCTCCTACCTTCTACTGTCTCCCGGGACATCTCACTGTACAACCCTTTCCAAACATTAGTCCCAATTTACATTTCAGGCGTTTGGGAACCCAGAGTATCCACCTGAGCGCCGGATCGACTGTCTGTGCCCGTGAACGTGCTCTCCAGGGGGTCCTTGTAAACTGCCAGTGTGCTGCGCTATCCTGCGTCCCACGAAGGCAGCGATCTGTCAGCGCTGGACCGGGCACACAGGGAAGAACTGTCTGGAATCTAATTTTATCTCTAACTCTATAAACAGCCAAGTGGCACCATTTATTATTATTTTCCATAAATCAATTCTGACACCAAGTTCTTTCTTAAGTGCGTGCCTCAGTCAGTTCCAACATGGCTTCAAAAGCTTCGGTGGCTTGAAACAGTTGTGTGGTCTCTGCTCCTAGGGAGAGACAGAGGTCCCTGAGAGTGGAAAGGAAACTCTAGCCCAGTACAACTGTCCAACCAGCCAAAACATCTGGACAAGTGTGAAGAGCTAACTCAATGGCCGGTCTGTTCTCAAGCTGGCCAGGTTCCTTCCGCAGGCTCACTGAAAGTCTCTCCTGGAAAGTAAGAAATGGGAGGTGTGCCGTAGTCACTGGTAGGAAAAGTTGCCGAGACCCCCATCCCTAGTGACCACCCTTGGAAAGTGGCCGGTGTCCTGGAGTCTAATAAATGTTCACGAGCCAGGAGGCAGCGATGGACACTGGCGCTAAACGGGTCGTACGCTTCCCATGGCTCTAATAGAAAGAATGTTCTATTTTGCATAATGGCACTATGGAAAATCCACTTCCTTCTTCCAGACATGTTTTTTTTAAACTAATATAATATTATAATATAATTCTCTCTTGTTTATGCCCTTATTTTTTATAGTTAAAATTTTAATTTGGTGTTTAAATATAATTTGAATACTGCCTAAAGCTCTCGAGAGACAAGGCGTTAGATCAATTCTCCAGAATGCGGTAACTGTGATTCCCACGTGACGTTGGGTGGTAACAGGGGACATCTATGCTATAAGTACTCACCATTAATTCCTGGAGCGCTCGGTGTGCAAAGGAGTCAATTCAAAAACAAACAAAAACAAACAAAAGAACAGTTTCTTTTCTTCCAAAGTCAGTTTCCAGGCCAGAAAATCAACTTGTTATCTTTTCTCACCATACCTTAGGGATCAAATTCTGCCTTTAAAAAAAAAAATATATCTGGGAGTCAATAGACCAATTCTCTCTTCCTATTCAGCTCTGGGCTGGATTTTTGTGCAGGTAAATCAGGTGGAAAGCCGAATTGTTTTCTGTCTGATTTTGGCTGCTGTGCTCAGGGATAGATTATATATCCTTGTTGTCTCTGCTTGCCTGTCCTTCTCAGTTCGGCGAGTCCTCTACAACTTCAGTTCTCAGTTAATTTACATCGCTTGGTGTTTGACATCCTTGGATGAGTCCAGAAGCCGCAAACAACTTTGAGAGCTCAGTGCTGGCTTGACTGTGAATGTTTGCCCGTTGGATGTTTTGGTTTGGGTTCATTGATAAGGCGTTAATTGTTTTTTTTTTTTCCTTTTAAATACACTTCATGTTTTAGAGAGGTTCTATGCTCCCAGCGACATTCCGCAGAAGGTGGAGACATTTCCTAAACACCTGTGCTTCCCACATCCACACAGCCTCCCCCATGGGCAATACCCCCAACCAGAGGGGTGCCTTTGTTGTGTCTGGGAAGCTGGACATGTGTCACCCAAAACATACAGCTTACATCAGTATGCATTCTCGGCATAGTCTCCATGAGCTCGGACAAATTAGTGACATGTCTTTGCCACTGTAGTGTTCTACATGGCAGGTTTGATGCTCTAAAAAACCCACTACATGGATTCTCTCTCACTCTGCCCTTCTTTCTCCCAGCATTCAGTTTAGCTTTCCTGGCCTACCTAAGTTCTTCCCTATCAACAGGCCACGGCAGTTTCTTTATTCACCAATGGTATTCATAGCATGCAGAGGGGAATCCCACATCAGGCCCTTAGCATTGTCTTCATTCTGAGGACTCCAGCATCTCTGCCCCACCTGAGTTTTACCCTCACTCCATTTCTGCAGTAGGCCCACACCTCTAAGCCACGCACTTTATGGGGGCCTCTCAGTTACCTCTTTGTTAATGTGGGTTGGGATTGAGCTGTGTGTTATTTCCCTTCTCCTGGCTCAATTAGATCCTAATATGGCCCAGCTGTGTTAAGGTCTGGTCACTTCTTTCTCTCAAGGGAGGGCCTTGCTAACACAACTGAATGTTGTAGAATTCAGTCCCTCCCCACTCGGGGAAGTACAGTGGGGTTTTTCCCCCCTTGAGAGAAATGGGCCCAGTTCACAGGAGTCTGGTGGTCCAAGATGGTTCCTGTGAGCCCGCTATTTTTGTCAACCTGACACAGACTAGAGTCTCCAAGGAAGAGGGAGCCTCAGCTGAGGAGTTGCCTCCACCAGATTGGTTTGTGGAGGTATTTTCTTGTTTGCTATTGATGGTGGAGGACCCTGCCCACTGTGGGTGATTCTGTCCCTAGGCAGGTGGACCTAGGTTGTATAACAAAGATATCTGAGCAAGCCAAGGGGAGCAAGCCAGTAAGCACTGTTCCTTCACGGCCTCTGCTTCAGTTTCTGCCTCCAGGCTCCTGTCTTGCCTTCCCTGGTTCATGGACTGTAAGTTATAAGCAAATAGACCCCTTATCCCCTACGCTGTCTTTGGTCAATGTCTTATCACTGCAGCAGGAAGCAATCGGGGTGCTTGCTCTGAAGCTCTTTGCTCCTTGGCATGCTCACACCAAGTCTACAGCCACTCCTCACTGACGGATGAATCTCCACACTGGCACTGGTTCACACAGAGGTCTCTGGTCATGTGTGTTTGCGCCACCATGGTATAATTTTTTTTTTGTCTTAGTGTTGGGTTAAGCATGTGACCTATGCAACTCAATCCTCACAAAGTTACCAGAGCTATGAGCTCCTGACTTAGCAGGTGAGAAAATGAAGGCTTGGAGCAGTTAAATCACATGTCAAGACCCTAGCTATATTCAGCTGGGATTTGAACCTCATGAGTCAGGTTGTGGGTATCCACAGAGACAAGCAGTTTTCCCCAAATCAGAATTGCTGTGAGGTAGCTACTGGTTTGTTCCTCCAGGCTCCATACACACCAATAAAGCCCCTTCTCCTCCCCAGAGTAGTGGATGTATGGTCCCCTACTGCTCCACTCTGAGGCCTCACTGCCCACAACAGGCCCTAGCACACAGGAAACACTGGTGATGTTTGCAGAGTAACGGGTTTTTATGTTGCTGATCTCGCTCTGAGGTTTCTTTTATCTTTTTTATTTCAGAAAGCCAATACTGAACTCCACGTTTCCAGTTCAGGACGTGAAGAGCTTAGGATTTGCTACTGCCTTCTCACCACAAATAAAAAGTCCAACAAATGGAAAAGTCAAAGATGCTTGCTTCTTAGCGCTGTGAGAAGAGGGGGCAAAGGGCAAGCTGCCGCCTCAATAGAAGTTGGGTCTGCACACCCAGCTGCCAGAGCGTTTGCTTAGACAGCCTTCAGTGTGCAGGAGGAGCTCAATGTTAGTTTCCTCAAAAAAAAAAAAAAAGAAAAAAAGAAAAAGAAAAAAAAAAGAAAGAGAGAAAGAAAGAAAGAAAGAAAGAAAGAAAGAAAGGAAAGAAAAGAGACCTCAAAGTGATATTGACAACATAAAAATGAGTTATTCTGCCAACATCAGTTGGGTGCCTTGTGTGTGCCAGGTCATAGCTTGGGAACTGAGGTTTCAGGAAGGACATGTGAAGCTATGCACATGGCGCCTGGTGTTGGGAGGCACTGTTTGTTGGTATATAGAGAGTCCCTAGATGTAAACCAGTGGGAACTCACAGGAATACTGACCCAGGCCGGTGACAGGTTCAAATCCTGGCTGGGTAACTTGGCATGTTATTCTGTGCACATGAACAAGTAAGGTCAGGCAGCGTCATTTGGTGATGTGTGCTGTCTGCACAAGCTCCACTCGGAAACCTGTTTTATTCTGAAACAGCGAAGAGGGCTGGGTGGGTAGCAGAATCCGTAAACATGGCCTTGCTGAAGTGAATGGTGTGTGTGGTCGGGTGGCCTGGTGGTGAGGGATGGGGGATGAGCCATGAGACCGGGAAAAGAGAAAGGAACAGATCAGGCCCCTCCACAGACCTTAACAGCAGGTCACGGACTCCCAAAGGACCAGATCAGGCCCCTCCACAGACCTTAACAGCAGGTCACGGACTCCCAAAGGACCAGATCAGGCCCCTCCACAGACCTTAAGAACAGGCGACTCCCAAAGCCAGTGCTTCCGGCATTTTGCAGTATTTGTAGTGATCACTAACTTTTTATAGGATTAAAAAAAAAATCTATTTAAATACAAGTATCTTTTTGTACTTAGAAAATATTTTTTTTCAAAAGGAAGTGCCATAACTCAGCTGTAAGTGGCCATGAAATGGCCCTGGACAAATAAGCAATGGCCATCAAAATGAGGAGCACATGTGTCTGCATGGCATCTGAAGTCACCTCAGCTCATGCTATGGACGTGGCTATACCACCTGCATGCTTGGACCATGCTGATGAGTCAGAGGCCAGCTGCTGGAAGCTTGAGTGGAGGCCAACCCCCTGACAGCTGATAAACAAGAGTGGGGGCGGGGACATCAGTGGGTGTGCTGCCTGGGGGTACAGTGCCTCAACTAGGGGAGTCTCCAGGGACAAAGAAGGCAGAGCCGAGACCTGTAGATTAGACAGGCACACTCCCAGCTTGACAGAGGGACAAGGATGACAGACTGTCCAAGGAGGACCTCCAAGTACATGACTGCCAAGAGGCGAGACGTCTTCAGCTTTGCGTGTTAAGGAGCCTTATCAAAAGCCGCTGGACAATCTCCTCACCCCACTCAATCCTGTCCGAGGGCAGCGTCACATGCTCACGAGGGCAGCGTCACATGCTCACGAGGGCAGCGTCACATGCTCACGCTGTGTGAGGAGCCTTCTCTCATTTCTTTTCTAAATGATTAATTCATATTCTGAAAGTTCCTAAAAGAGCGGGAATTTCCCACCCTCTTCAGCGTGGAAGGGCCACTGTGAAAGTTCTCTGAAGACCCTTAGATTCAGAGTATTGGGGTACCTCTCCATTATAGAGTCTCT
This sequence comes from Alexandromys fortis, assembly GCF_014885135.2. Classification (NCBI taxonomy): domain Eukaryota; kingdom Metazoa; phylum Chordata; class Mammalia; order Rodentia; family Cricetidae; genus Alexandromys; species Alexandromys fortis. Next base: position 5,455,738 of record NW_026067960.1, read on the forward strand.
GTGTCCATGTAGGTGACATCTGGTTCTCTCAGGGTCTCTGTGGGACATGGGCACAGGAAACCAGCAAAGTTACTATTGTAAGGCTTGGCCCCTTAAACTCGTATACATTGACTAAGTACTTTCTGGGTAGCAGATAGCAGAGCTGCCCTCATTTCTAGGGGGATGTAGCTACGGTGGGTGGATTGCCTTCTGTGTAAGCATGAGGACCTGAGAGCCATCCCCAGTACACATGTCAAAAAGCTGGGCGTGATGGTGTGTGTTTGTAATATTAGGGATGGGGAGGCAGAGGCACGTAGATCTTTGGGGTTTGCTGGTTAAGCAGCCTGTCCTTCTCAGTGAGTTCCAGGCCAGAAGAGAGACCCTGTCCTAAAAAAAAAAAAAAAAAAAAAAAAAAAAAAAAAAAAAAGATGGAGAGTGTCTGACCTCTGACCCGTAGATGTGTGTGTGTGTTTTTATTAAAGGAAGAAAGTTCAGAGCCAGCAGGGCAGTTGTTAGGAGAGCAAGGCTTTATGGAGTGAGGGGGTTGGCAAATAGCAGAACTCGCTTAGGTCAGGGTCACCCCTGGGGCCGTTCTGCCCCCTAGAGGTCATGGACAATGTCTAGAAATACTTTGCTAACCACTCTGGAGAGGGTGCCATGGGCCTCTAACATACAAAGATCAGCAGCACTGTTCACCCTACCGTGTCCGGGACACGGGTCAAATGTCACCTCCATCATATTTGAGAGGTACCCTAGAGGCTCTCCTGTTGACAGTGTCCCTGTAACCTCTACCCTACATGGATCGGAAGTGAAAGCCAACCTGCCAATCATTTGCCCTCCCAAAAGGACCTTGGCTGGGAACATAACCTTTGGAAGGTTTTCCTTTGTGTATGAATAATCCCCGTCTTTATTAGCGCCTTCTGCAGGGTAATGTCTCACTCGCTCCAGGCTGAAGGCGTTACATTTGTATTTCCTTTGGAAACTGTAATAGCAACACAAGAAACTGGTGAAGTTTGCTGGGAGGGTAGTGACAGGGCTGCCAGGGCTTGGGAAGTTTCCAAGGACACACTCAGAGTCTCCACCGTTCCCAGTGGGATCACCCATGTGGAAAGCCACGGTCTCCTCCAGGGTTCTCCCCAAGGACACCTGGGCTCACGCAGTGTTTCCTTGGCGGTCCTCCTCCACCCAGCCTTTAGTTTTCAACTAGGTGAAGGTGGATGTCGTTTGGCCCCTACTTTGGGCTTCTGGACCAAAGGTCTGACACAGAGGCCCTGCTCTTTGTAGAGGTGGAAACTCTGACCTGGTGGGAGATCCTGCATTCCATGGTGGGCTGGGAACGCCTGACTGGGTGGGGTGCAACCCAGCCCAGGTTTTCTCTGGGTCTTGTCACAGACCCTCTGTGACTGTAATTTGGTTTATTTGTTGGCTCATTTTCCATTCTTTTCTGGTTATTTTTAGTTTTGGGGAGGGGGTTGGTTCGAGCTGAAGGGTGTGGAGATGGCAGACATGGAGGCAGACCTTAAGTGAAGGGCACCAGGTGGTCTGTGGCCAGCCAATGCCTCTGCTTTCTCAAGTACAGTCACCTTGTATCTGCAGGTCATGGAGATGCTCCAGAGACGCGCTTACCCTTGGAAGAGACAAGCCCCAGTACCCATCCTTCACTCCGAAGAGAAGGACTCTTCTCTTGACCCTGACCCACCCATGGTCCCTTCACGCCACAGTGTGACTTGTCACACAAAACTCTCATGGGATGGAACCAAAGTCCCCACATTTGCCTTGAGGTCAGAGGTATGGGTACACGTGTGAAATCTAGGTTGGAGAATCTGCCTACTTAGGTCAAAGAAAAGGCTGGGCTGGGAGCTGGGCTGAGAATTCTAGGCAAAGAACCCAAGTCCTCCTACTTGGTTCCACATCAGCAGCCTGCTCTGGCCTGCCACTGTGGCCTTCCGCTCCCTCTTCTGCCAGGCCACCAAAGAGAGGCGCACCAGACTCTCATCTGGCCCTGGACTGTGTGCATAGAATCCTATCTGCTTTCTGATCTTTGATTTGATGCCTACTAGTTACTGACTGAGATGATTGAAGCCCACAACCCCCCACCCCTGCCCTGAGGATAGCTCAAGAGCACCAGGTCCAAGGTCTCTGCTGCCCTCCTGACCTTTCCCTCCCAGTGTGCCACAACCCTCGGCCTCAGTCCGTCATGGAATTTTGGATGGCGGGTAAGAAGGGGAAAGGTGAGGTTCAGAGCAGGAGGGCACACGTGAGGACTTCTCCCTGGAGACGTGCCCCGGCCTGTGGCCACTGAGATCTGAGACACTCAAGGTCCTCGCAGCCTTTGCCCTCCCTTCCAGGTTTCCTCCCACTCCCTTTAATGACCTCGAGACACTTCAATGGCGCCCAGCAAAACAGATGCGTGCGTAAATAACTGTGCCATGCCACTTGGGGACTCGGGTTGGCACAACGGAAGGCTGTTCATACTGAGGACACAGGCATTTAAAAACTACGCCCCATGGGGCTGAAGAGACGCTCTGGTCCTCTTCAGAAGGATGCAAGTTCTGTTCCCAGGACCCACCCTAGGTGGATCATAAGCCTGTAACTTGGGCTCCAAGGGCTGTGACGGCCTCTCTGGTCTCCATGAGCACAGCACATGTGTGACAGACACACACCCAGACATCTAAACAAAAAACTCCAGGCGGTAAGGGAGGATGGGATCAGGTACAGGTCTCAGGCTGAGGGAAGAGGATGTGAAGCTAATTGTTTTTCTGGTTTTTAATTTTGTGCGTGTGTTAGATAACTGCATAAAAATTGAAGCGAAGGTGTAGAATCCAGTGTGGCACTCTGTACTTCAAAATGGCTCCTCTGACTGTATAGAATTCACTGTTTAGAGACTTTGGGTCTGTATAATCTTTCTGTGATTATTTTCTTAATTTAGAAATTCCTTACCATAAAATTTTAATTAAAATTTATTTAAAACAAATCTCACCTTCAGTTGGTTGAATCTTAGCACCAACTATGTCATTTTTCCTTTTTTATTTTATTTTATTCTATTTTTTAGGAGGAGCTCATTATGTATCCCAGGCTGTCCTGGACTTTGAAGTTGGCTAGAAGACTGGGAATTTATTTTCTTGCTCAAGTCCTATATGGGACGTCAAGGCTTTGTTCACTTTTGTGTGGGCACCAATTTTAGACTCAGGAGCAAGGGCACAGTGGCCCAGCACTAGACTTGCTGATCTCACGGGACATTACCCATCTAATTCTAGACTAATGGGGTTTGGTGGGACCAAGAGCCCCCAAAAGGTTGCTGTCAACACCCTATAAAAATTACTTCACCCAAAAAAAGCAGGAAGCAATTTGGAGAGAACTATGCCCAAATTCCCTATATGATTATTTATAAATGTGTATTTATATTTAAAGGGGGATATGGTAAAGATTGCATTGGTATGGATTTTGATTTATTGATAGAAATTTAAGGTAAATTTTGTTTTTACCTTATTTCTGCTCTTGATTAAAGTATTGTGTTTGTACAGCTCATTTAAAAATGTAATGTATAATTAAGAAATATAGGTTAATAGGTGATCATCTATAATAGTCAAGTATATAGTCATGTTAGGTTTTCTAGATGTATAGAGATATTTTTCAGTTAGATAGGTATTCTTCAAATCTTTCAGAGACCTTCAGAATATGGCATTTAAAATGTTTTAAGAACTTAAGACTTCATGACAGTGAGACACATATGCTTCCTGCAGCTCCAATCTACTTCAATTCTAGAGTTTTGGAAGTTGCTTACAATGTACTTCCTGTTTACTTAGGTAATATATTCTTCTGGAGTTTTTGATGGAGTTGAAGAATATATAGTTATAGATTTCCTTAGTTATGATGAAAGATAAAGTAGATATAAATATTGTAACTGTAATTCTTGCTTGATAACCACTTTGCTATATGTAATTTTACTATGCTAAAGTTAAAACCTTCCTTTTTATTTAAACAGAAAAGAGGAGGTGATGTGGGATTCCTCTCTGTATGCTGTGAATATCACTGGTTAATAAACTGTTTTAGGCAGGGCAGAATAGAGGTAGGTGGGGAAAACTAAACTGAAAGCAGGAGAAAGAAGGCAGCGTCAGAAGAAGCCATGTAGCCCCACTAGAGACAGACACTGGAACTTTACCTGGTAAGCCACACCCTCATGGTGACACACAGATTAATAGAGATGGCTTAGTTTAGGATATGAGTTGGCCAGAAATATGCTTAGGCTATTGGCCAAACAGTATTGTAAATAATATGGTTTCTGTGTGATCATTTTGGGGCTAAGTAACCAGGAACAAACAAGTACACACATACAACACACATGCAACAACAACAACAAAAACCATGGCATGAATTGTATTGCTCAACTATTTCTGAGTATGGGGTCTGCCCTGGGGTGTGGTTGAAAGCCCCAGTTTACGCCATTGAAGAGAGCTTTTCTCTCAGCAGTGATCAGCTGCAAATAGCTGAAGCATGAATGATAAAAACTCAGAGAGAGAAACTGGGGTTAAACCTGAAGATCAGAAAAGCAAAGCAGCCAGCTAATGACTTTTTCCTCAATCTCAGTCTGAAATGGTGATCTTGCCTCCTGGAATCTCAGAATGAGATTGTGTGTTGAGAGCAGTTTCCTCCCATTTTGTAATCCTTCTGCAGCTGGGATTAAAGGCATGTACCACTGTGATTAAAGGCATGCACTGCCTTGTTTTTATGGCAACAGTGTGGCTACTGGGATTAAAGATGCATGTCATTGTGGATACTGGTATTAAAGTGTTGAAATAGGAGCGGCAGCAGGGCTGCGTCCCCGGCACCCGGCCGCCCGCATGGCTAGTTTATACCCAGAAATAATTACACAGAAACCGTATTCTTTCAAACACTGCCTGGCCCGGCTAGGTCCAGTTTCTTATTGGCTAGCTCTTACATATTGTTCTAACCCATTTCTAATATTCTGTGTAGCCCACGAGCTGGCTTACCAGGGAGGATCTTAACCTGCATCTGTCTGGAGCGGGAGAACCATGGCGACTCCTCCACTAACCTTCCTTTTCCCAGAATTCTCTTCTGTCTACTCCGCCTACCTAATTTTCTGTCCTATGAGGGC
>NW_026067960.1:5463165-5539860 GCF_014885135.2 Alexandromys fortis
GTATTCTTTCAAACACTGCCTGGCCCGGCTAGGTCCAGTTTCTTATTGGCTAGCTCTTACATATTGTTCTAACCCATTTCTAATATTCTGTGTAGCCCACGAGCTGGCTTACCAGGGAGGATCTTAACCTGCATCTGTCTGGAGCGGGAGAACCATGGCGACTCCTCCACTAACCTTCCTTTTCCCAGAATTCTCTTCTGTCTACTCCGCCTACCTAATTTTCTGTCCTATGAGGGCTGAGGCAGTTTCTTTATTATTACAAGACCCACCTCCATCATTAAAGATATGTGCTACCATAACCTAGTCTGTAAGGCTGACCAGTGGGACTGTTTTATTCTCAGATCTTCAGGCAAGTTTTATTTATTAAAATGCAGTTGAAATGTCACTACAAATTGCTTCTTGGCTAAGAGTAGGGCTTTTGATTACTTTCCCAAAACATCCCTTTTTTGAAAGTGTTACTGCTTCAAAGGTGAGATTCCTCCTTACCATCCATGCACACACAAAAAACATATGTTGTAAGAGACTGCTCATTTGTTTCCAAACTGCTCAGACTCAAATAATCACACAGAAACTATATTAATTACACCACTGTTTGTCCAATAACCCTATCTTACTCCTAGCTAGCTCTTACATCTTAAATTAACCCATTTCTATCAATCTGTGTATCGCCAAGAAGCTGTGGCCAACTGGTAAGGTTCCGGTGCATCCTTCTCCTTCTGCAGCTACATAACATCCCTCTGATTCTCCCTACTTTCTCTCTATATCTTTGTTTGGATTTCCCTCCTGGCTTTGCTCTGTTAAGTCATAGGCCAAAACAGCTTTATTCATTAACAAATAAAAGCATCACATATACAGAAGGACAACCCACATCATCTCCCCTTTTCTGTCTAAATAAAAAGGAAGGTTTTTAATTTAACATAATAAAGTTACATATACCAAAACAGGTATCAAGCAAGAATTACAGTTACAATATTTCTTTGTGAGTCTAAAGTTTCATATCTAATTTATCTTTTATCATAACTAAGGAAAACTATTAGTATCTGTCTTCAACTCCATCAAAGACTCCAGAAAAATATAATATTACCTAAGTAAATAGGAAGTACATTGTAAACAACTTTCAGTGTTCTAGAATTGACAGAGACATCTCGCTGCCTGGACAGTCACCCAGAGTTCTTCTGTAATGTTGGGGCATCCATCTTCAGCCTACAAGCCTATAGTATCTAGCAGACTTTTCCATGAAGCAGGAAATTTGAAAGGCTGTTTTGCCTATTTTGACAGTTTGTCAGTCACTTTCTTCTGTATCCTACAGAATGTCTGGCAGTTTCTTCTGTGAAGCAGAGACCCTGAAAGATCATCCTATATTTTGGAATGTTCCGAAGTCACTTTTCTGTGGGTCCTGCATGTCGGTTCTCGCCCAAATGGCTAGCCTTGTCACATTGAAAACAAATTCCATAATGAGTTTCTTTAATACCCACCAATCTCTCTGACTAATTGGTGCTGCCAGAAACACACATGTTTCATTGTTGAGAAAAGTTTAAGTTCTTACAACCTTTTAAATGCAATATTCCATAGGTCTATGAAAGGTCTGAAGATTATCTATCTAACTGAAATATATCTCTGTATATCTGGAAACCTAACTAACATCATTGCAAGTTTGACTATTATAAAAGACTATCCACTAATCTGTGATTTTAAATTATGCATTACATTTTTAAATGAGCTGCACAAGCACAATACCTTAAACAAGAGAAGAAATATATATATATATAGTGTTAAACTATTCATTTCTTTATCATATCCCTCTTTAAATGAAAATGAACATTTATAAACAATCATTTTGGAAATTTGGGTGTAGTTTTTGAGACTACTTCCTGCTGATTGTTGGGTAAAGTATTCTTAGGGTTCATGGAAACCTTTTAGGAGTCTTGTTCCATAAAACTACATTAGCCTGAAAGGAATCTACAGGCTTTCATTTCCTTTGGGAACAAAAGCAGAACCTCTTTTCCAAAGTAACATATCCTTAGACTCAAATTTTGAAGTCAAGATACCTTTGTGTTGGCTTAGCTTAGCAGCCTGTACAATAAAACTTCTCTCTGTACTTAGCTCATTCACAGCCAAAAAATTCAAAGAAAACAAGCTTCTGCTTGTCTCTTGCAAACAGAGCCCAAAGGAGAAAATGCTGCCGCTGAGAAGCCCTGCTTAGCCCTGTTCTTTTGTGCCTAGAATTCCTTCGTAAGCTCTCTCTGGTTTTATGTGGGTGTAGTTGCCTCATGTTGGTGCCATTTACATATACACATGTGCGTGTACACGCACAAACACATATGCATTCCCATACAAACACACATTCAATGGCTTGCCTCTGTTCTCCAGAGCAACAGTCAACTATTTACTGGGTCCTCCCTGGTACACACAGCAAAGCCTCAGGAAAAGCCGACAGGATATTTAAAAGAAGGGAAGAAAAAATATTTAGCAATGGCTTTGTGCAGGCCTGCAATCCCAGCTTTTCATGCAACTGAAGAAAGAAGATCAAGGGAGGAGAGGTTCAAGACCCTCTCGGACTCTTAGGCAAGTTAGTGAGGTCCTGTTTACAGTAAGAAACGAGAAGAGGGCCAGAGATGGAACTCAGGTGCTGTGGAGTTCCTTAGGAGCTCCCGCAGCATCCAGTGGTGTAACAACTGCCTAGTGTAGCTTCTATTCTCAGTACCACAATATGCACAGACATATTTTCCTATTTAATTGGCTTAAACAAATTACATTAAGATCATGTGACTGAATCTTGAAGGCAGATCCTAAGCCTTATAGATGGATGTTACAAAGTTGGAGTATCTCAGAGTTTCTGGGTCTGGTCCTAGGCCAAGGCTCTGCTTACATCCTGAGGGACAACCTGTCTTAAAGAATCCTCTCTTGAAGTCTTGGTCACAATAGGTAGCTTGAATGAGTACCATGTCTTAGTTCTTTTCTATTCCCCGCCTCTCAGAATCCCTTGGGTGACTTAACAGATGACCAGAGAAGCCTCTGCTAGCTACAAGGAATCCCAGAATGGGATAGAGCCAGGGATAGTCCCAATGCAAGGCGTAGAAAGGAACAATCCCATCTCAGAAAGTTTCAGCAGAGCAATTTTTGATGCCTTGAAGAACTAGGGATTTTTTGTAACTATGGAAACATAAATCTAGGCATTAAGGAGCGGAGAGAAAACTGCTATTGTTGCCTTGACAACTGATAAAGCCCCAAGTCTTTGTTTTTAGGAATAGAGGTAGCACACATTCAATCTTCTAGATTAGTTTTCTCGCAGGAAGAAGTTAGAGTGGGCCTGGGTACCGTCTAGAAGCAGAGCATGGGAAAGCCTTGATTGTATGTGTGTTTAGGCTTCAGGAGAGACTGTCAAAGGTCTAGCAGAGAAGTGTGTATGTGTGTCGGGGGGACTGTTACCAAAGCTGAGATGTCTCCGACTTGGATACATGCTCTGAAATGGTCTTACTGCAGACCTCACATAGAATGGCTGATCTCAGGTTCTGCAGGGGTTGACCTACTCAAGCTGGTATTAGTGGGAACGTGTCTATTGGAGGGAGCAGAGAGCTTACTGTCATGGGATAGATGTCCAGATGCCCTCTTCTCTCCTAGCTCCTGCTCTAGGTTGGTTTTTGCACAGGAAGGGTCAGCTTTCCTCAATGGCTCCCAGCGGGATTCACCACTCCCCAGTTAGCTGAGAAATGCCCATCAGTAGCTGTGCCTCCGGGCCATGTAGATCTTTGTTTCCCGAGATTTCTAAGTCATCATTTGGTTTCCTAATGTGGCATGAAACTTTCTGAGCGCATATTTAGAGAGACTTTGAGAGCTCCCATCCCTGAGCCAACTCCTGGGGACTAGTGACAGACAACTTCCTGCTCTCACAGGGTCAATGGCATCCCATCTCTCTGTGCTCTGTCGCCAGCTGTCTTGGTAGGGGAAATGGCACCGAGACATGAGAGAAAAATGGGAGGAAGGGCTTTCAGAAGGTCATCGTATCGCCAAGTGTGGATTATGGATGCCACCGAGCAAAACCAGAAAGATGCACACACAAATTATTCCCAGCGTGACGGATGAGCTGGGCAGGTGGCTAAGCCCCCATGCAGCTTCAGCTCCGTCTCCAAAGGGATTAGCTCTCTTCAGCCACTCCAATATATTATGTCAGTGTGTGGAGACATCCTGAGAACGATGGAGAAAGTACCAAGGCCAGCATCCCTCTCGATGCTAAAGCGCAACATTTCCCCAGGGACTTCAGTGGTCCTGGGCCTTTGTGGAAGGACAACCTAGGGAAGGGGACGGAGTGAGGGGTCACAGTTATTCCTATGCCACAGAACACGCAGTGGGGTCCAGTGGTGGGATCCCTTCAGTCCAGAATTTGGGAAGTAGAGGTCAGAGGGCTGTAAATTCAAAGCCAGACTGGAGCTTCATTGTAAGTTCTACGCCAGTCTAGGCTCCATTGTGAAGCTCCCTATAAAAAAAAAAAAAAAAAAAAAAAAAAAAACCCTGTCCCTCCAAAAGGGCAAAAAACCCAACACTTTCCTCCCCACAACAAGAGAACAAAAAGCAGATGAAACATGTAGAGAAAAAAGCTTTAGCCCAGGCTGAAGGAGAATTGTTTACTGAAATCGCCAATCGCCTACTCCCTGACCCACAGGGTGACCGGGCCCTCCTATTTTCTTGATGGGCTCAATTTCCTCATATCAAAAGTAGACAAAAATGGAACTTCGCCATGGAAAATCAGCAGGCCTGTGAATTAGGAAGCCATCTAAAAGCGTTAAAATGCAGGCGATGAATCAATTCTGACACACTGCTTTCTTGTCACCTTGGTGACCGTTGAACTTGTTGCCGATCTAAAGGGTATTTCATAAAAACACTGTGTTATTAGCACAGGCCAGACAAGAATTCATCTCATTAAGTTTGGGAGAAGAAGCGGAGCAGCTCTTGGGTTACTTGGGGTGACAGTTTTGAGCCACTGTTTTTCACACACCAGTGAGACAACGGAAATGAATCCCCATCGGCCCCTGGATCCATTTTGCAAGTTTCTTTAAAAACTAATAAAGGAGAACATGCAGACAGCCCCATGCATCTTGTCTGTCCTTGGTGTCTGCTCTCCCTGGGTCGGCATCATTTTAGGCTGTGAGGTGTTGTTTCTTTGTTTTTGTTTTCTGTTTGTTTGTCCACTTTTTTTCTTTTTTTCTGCTTAAAACAATCACTTCTTTTTCCTTTCTTTTTTTTCCAAATAGGTTTTCAAGCTGGGGATTAGAGACTTGATTGTGTGGTGACAGGCAGCTCCTGGCATTTCAGGAAGTAGGTGGGAAGTGGGCATTTTGAAGAGGGTGAGCCATGGGGGATTAGAGAGGCAGCCAGAGCAGCTGGAGGCAGAGGCTTTCCAGCAGATCTCAGGGCTTATTCTGAAAGGCGACATGGTACTTGCCTTTGTGAAGGCCAAATGGCAGACAATTGCTGACGCACAGAGAGCAGGGGGTGGGATGGTGGGTGACAGGGTACAGACTGAAGAGACAGGTGGATCGTGCCCTGGACAAGAGGCTAAACCCTCAGCTTGCCTCTGCGGGTGTGGCTGTACGAGAGGCTGTGTGTGTGTGTGTGTGTGTGTGTGTGTGTGTCGGGGAGCCATGCAGATCAGGCTGAACTGGCACTTAGTGGCCTCCTCAGTTGCTCCTCACCTAGGGTTTGGAGACAGTCACCCACTGAACCCAACACTGAATTGTCTAGATTGCCTGGCCAGCGACTTCCCTGGGATCTATCTTCTTGCTGCTGCTGTCCGCTGTGCATGTGACTGCAGGCATGTGCTTTGCTTCCTTGCCAGGCTTTTAAAGTGTGTGCCGTGAGTGCGAATTCAGATCCTCGTTCCTGCACAGCAAAGTCGTCTTCTGAGCCCATTTGTTTTCTGAGAGAGGGTCCCATGGTGTAGTCCTGACTGGCCTTGAACTCGTGATTGGCTCTCAGGTGGTTAAGAGAAACTCCGTAATGAGCCCAAATCTCTGACACGCAAGCTATTTCTTTCCCATCATCTTCCAGTTCTGTTGTTCAAACATTGGAATATTGTATTGAGGCCATGATATCTCACTAATGAATTCCTGCTGGAATCACTTGTGTTTATAATCAGAGGGACAGAAACAGGGCGTGGCTTCAGGTGTATTTGACATCCTTACTTGGATGCATCTAAATTTTTCTCTGGAAACCTGGCCCAGCAATCCCAAGTTGATCAGAAAAAGCCAGTCTAGGCTGGATCTCTTGTCACTTGTCATTGCAAGAAACTTGAATAAACAACAGGAAGTTAATACTTGTTAACGGAGGTGGTCCCGGTGATGTGGAAAGTGTCCAGCTTTCATGATACCGGTGGGCAGCTGGTAAGTCCCACCCGGGTGTGAGTCTTGGCTCGCTCTGGTGCTAGGCCTGGTCAAGGATGGGGAAGGAGGCCACTTCACGGTCCAGAAGACAGGTGCTCCTGTCACCTCAGCCTAGGGTTGGGACTGCTGCTGTGGCTCAGATTTGTTTATTTGTTTGCTTGTTTTTAAGACAGAATTTCAATTACCCAGGTTGGCCTTGAACTCAGTATGCAGCCAAGGCTAACCTGGAACTTCTGGTTTTCCTGCTTTTCTCTCAAAGTGCTGGGGTCAGGGGCATCAGCACGCGTGGTTTACGCAGTGCTGGAGATGAGGGCCAGGGCCTCATCATGTCAGGGAAACACAACTACCAACTGTGCTCACAGCACTAGAACTTGGTTTGGATTTTTTTTGTTTTGTTTTGTTTTGTCAGAACTCTAAAGATTCTCAGCATTTCATCAGAGATAAAGGTCTAACCCCATAAGCAAGCCCCATTCCTCTTGTTAACAACCTGGCCACTGACCCGGCGTGGGCTCCCGGGTCTTACATCTGGGCTGGTGGCAGTGGTCACGGCAGGGAGGATGTCCTCTGTTGTTTGGGGGCTGTTTGGAATTCAGTGTCTTTTTTCTTGGGGGGGGGGACGAATCTCTCTTTCCCTGGGGGTAAGCGGGGACTGTGTTCTCAGCCTATGGCTCAGACGGATTGATCAGTAGACACAGACAGCTGTCACCCCGCTCTGTCTGAGGACCAGAAAACCCGAGACTGTCTCTAGAAGATCAGAGAGAGCTGAGGTCCCTGCTTCATCTCTGCGCAAACTGTCCAAGGCTACTGAACTCAGGTCACATGCGATGGCAATGGGTCTCCTCACAAACACGGAACTAACGAGGAAGATGGCCGTTGATGTTAGCAGCCCTCTACCCCCGCCCCCTCCTTCCAAAGTGGAGTCTGTTAACGAGGAAGATGGCTGATAATGTTAGCAGCCCTCTTACCCCCACCCCTCCAAAGTGGAGTCGGCTTCTTCATTACTTCCAGCTGCCTAGGCCTGGGACTGTCATGACTGAAGAATGTGGCCATCTCCATACCTGTGAACTTCAACTTGTCTGGGCACCCTCCGTGCCCCTGGGATTCCCCAGGAATCTTCTGCCTTGCTGGAAGAGCTTGGGACAGCCTGCTTAGAATGGGACCTTTTGGGAGAGAGTCTTGTTATCATGTGAGGTCACCTCAACCCAGCCCACAATCAGATACTTAAGGGCTCTGCTAAGATGAGTAACTCAGCAGACTTACAGCCGTGTGCATAGTTGATCCCAGAAGAACCATGCAGCTGACCTTCAGAGCTATGGAAAATGCTTGTTGCCCGAGGCTGTAAAGGTTTGGGGTTATTTGTTACTCAGCAAAAGCTAACTATTACAGACACCACTCATTAGGCTTGTTGGGCACTGAGCAGGTACTACTGCTGTGGCAAAAAAAAAAAAAAAGTTGTGTAAACACAATGTAACCTCTACAATCCCGAAGCGCTGGGAGGTCACTGACTTTGAAAGCACAAGGTATTCTTGTTGCCATAGATACTTCCATTGAGACATTAGAGTGCAGCTAGAAACCAAGTGTTGCCTTGACAACAGGATTGCAAATTGAAATCCGGGAAGGCAAAGGACTATAAAAAATAAAGAGGGGGATTAACTTTAAAAAGCTGGTCCCCAACATCTTGCCTTCGTGCCCTTGATGGCCTACCAGAAGCAAGTGTCATCTGAACTGGGAGCTGTCACATGAGCGACAGGCAGCCCTTCCCTCAGCAGGCGACAACTGCACAGCTAAGAAGCAGCAGGAGGCAGGGCCTCTGAGCAGTCCCTCTAAGAGCTGCAGTTTGCTCTTAGCCAGATTTCACTCCAAAGGTCAGGTCTGCCTAGCAAGAGGGGGCTTAACACCCTCCAGTGCCCCGCGCCTGCCTTCCTTTGCAGGGAAGGAGATCGAGGCGTAGAGAGGGAAGCAGGCTGCCCTGTGCCCAGTTGCACACGGGCAACACTCTGTCCTGAAGTCAGGCAGCCGTGGGCATGAGCGCAAATGGCCCCTTTCCCCAGCTCTGGGAGGTCATGCAAGCCTGACGCTCTTAAATAGCCTGGAAGCCGGGGGTCACCATGACATCGGCCTCGAGGAAATGCAAACTGTGGCCTGCCGTGGGTGCGAGACCACTGCTTGCCATTAGTGACATTTACTGTCGTGGTCACTCTGCCCAGTTCTCTGGAGTCACTGAAGTCAAACAGAGGATCTTCTAAGGGAGGCCTGATGGCGCCATGTTTCTGTACCTCGGGGTTTGATGTCACATTTTACAAGCTTCCAGGCAGTTCTGAGTCCCTATTTCCTCCCTGATGGGCAAGCAAGGTGGGTTTAGACTAAACTCACTTTCCACTTTGTCAAGGAGGGAACTGAGCTTCAGGGAGGGTTGAGTCTGCCCAGAGTCTCCAGAAAATGCTGGAACTTGAGGGCTAAACTGTTCCCTGGACCGTGTCTCCTTCCCCCGCACCTTACTGTCTCCTGCAGAGCGGCACCTCCACACAGAGGGCCAGATGTTGGGTTTAATGAAGTTAGAGGGGAGGAAGAAGTTTGGGGCCTGTTTGTGAGGGAAAAATCGCCAGTCGAGCGTGGAAATCTTATGCATAGCAAATAAACGGTAGGGAAATGCCCATGTGTGTCTGCAGAGGTACAGCGCAGCCATGAACATCTTGTCTCCACCGAAACAGCGTGGCTGAGGAGCCTTCCGGGGTGGAGGTGGTTTGCTTTGCTTTGTAGGGCTTCTCCAAGGCCGCGAGAAAGGCTCCTGAGGCTGAGCCCATCTTAAGCTCACAGTAAAGAGGGAACTGATGGGCACAATTTGGGGCAGGCAGGGTGGTCAAGGAAAGTATGTGACCAGCGCAAGGAGAAAAAAAAGGACAAAGGAGGCAGGCGTGGAATTGACACAACTTCCTGGACCCCGGTGTGAAGGTCACAGGTGTGAAGGTCACTGGCGTGAAGGTCACTGGTGTGAAGGCCTGGGCCTCTTTGAAATCCTGGGAGCCTGAGACTTCCCTGTACTGCTTCAGAGGGTCAGAGGACCTTGTCTGCCTTGTGTCTGAGTGGCAGGGTTCCCCCCTGACTTCTTTCACTGAGCACAAACCAGTTTGGAAGCCCTGCAGAGCGTGTTTGAAGTATGTGCCAAGTAAAAGGATATTGAAGTTTTGACTGGTAACTAGCTCGGCCAGGGCACAAGCAGGCAACACAGGTCCCTTCCTGCCAGACATCTGCCATTCCCTGTGAAGGTCAGGGATGTTGGTTCAGGTGCTGAGTGGAAGGGACAAGGAGGGGGGAATAAAATAATCTGTGTTGGTGGCAACATCAGGTGATTCTCCGGAGGCTGAGGGGAAAATTGCTCCTGCTAAGGCTGCTCCATTCCTAAGATTCGGTGTGTGTGTGTGTGTGTGTGTGTTTATGTTCTATTACTTCTGTCTCTAGGGTCACTCCTCAGGCCCCCCTGGTAAAGAAAAATGGCGGCTGTGTTGGTGGCCTTATCTGGCCTCATGTTAGGATGTCCTGGCTGGAAGCAGAGCTGCATACGGATTCTAATTTTGAATAAAATTATTGCCTCTCTTGTCCATTGGCAATGTCCCCCAATGGCACGCAGGGTTTGTTTTGGTGTACCTGATTCACCACCTACCTGTCCAGGGTTGGCTCTCTGGTAATGTGAGTTTTGCAACCATGATAAGCTGTGGGTCTGGCTTTTGATGACTGTGGACATCTAGTTGAAGATTACAGGTATACCTAATATACTTCTTGGTGAGCTTCTTGGTGGGCTACGATGCCTCCTTGAGTGTAATATGTCCAGAGGCATCCACTTCAGTCCCTGGTCCTCACATGCTGATAAGAAAAGGGTCCCACAAGGAGACACCAACTTTCAGTGAGAAGAAAGGGCTCAGGCTCCATCAAAACTCTCTGACCTTCAGCTCCTTCCACTCACCATGGATTTGGGGTTCTTGCCTAGTTTGGGTAGCTAGCTATGTACAAAGGTGAAGCCGTCATCCCCAGACAGGCGTGAATTCTGGCTGATGGTCAGTCCTGGTCATCTCAGCCTTTGATTTGTGCTTGGTTGAGTTGGTGTCTTGAGTCTGACCCGAGACTCAAAATGATGTTTGCTGAGGGATCTAAGAAAGGGCAGAGCAAGCAAACAAACCACAGAAAAACAAACCTAAAGGAAGCTCAAGGGGTCTGAGCGGACAATTCCATGGGTCAAGAGGTTGCTGTGCAATTGTGGACATGAGCTCAGATCTCAGGACCCACATAAAAAGTCCAAGTTAGTAGCTCAGAGCAATAACCCCAGCTCTGGGAGGTCAGAGACAGGAGGCCCAAAAGTTCTTTGGTAGCCTGCCTTGCTAAATCAGAGAGCTTCCTTTCAGAGCTAGTGGGAAGCGACTGAGGAAAACATCTGGAGTTGACCTTTGCCCCTAACCCACAGGCACAAATCCACATTAACAAGCACACATGCCCTTCCTCATACAACATAGCAGATACACACATGAATGCACAGTACAGTGTGCACGTATGCCAGAAAAAGTAGAAAAGTGAGACACTTGTGTTCACCTCTGGTCTCTACACGCATACCACACAAGTGTATTCATGTTTGCGCACACACACACACACACACACAAATGTGTACACATAGCAGAAGCACAGGTGCTGACGGCAGGGAAGGCTCTTGCCTTTGGCTGGAGCTGACCGACTGTTATGGCATTAGCTGTCTTGTGACTGTGATGACCTGGGACAGAAAGTCTACACGCTGTGGTTTGCAAGATCAGAAATATACAAGGGTCCCAGGTCTCTGCTAGGAGCTGTGGAGCCCCTGCCTTTCCCATCCCTGAGGGTGCTTTGCTGTGGTATGTGTATGTGACATTCTAGAAAGAACCTCCCTTTGGCCATTTTGAAGGCCTAGTTTCAGTTGCGTGCAGAGTAATGTCCTGAAGCCCTTGTTCCTTAGGACAGGGCTCGATCTATAGTGTTAGCACCCTAGCTGCTTGACAGAAGTCAGGCATGGGCTGCACCTGTACTCGCTGAATAATGGGAAGTTGAGGCAGGAGGATTGCTGAGAGTCTGAAGTCAGTCTGGACTACACGTTGAAGCTAAGCAGGAGAGAGAGAGAGAGCAAGGGAGGAAGGGAGAGAGAGAGACAGAAAGAGAGAGGAGAGAGAGACAGAGAGGAGGGAGAGAAACAGAGAAAGGGGGAAGAGAGAGAGGGAGAAAGAGAGGAAGGACTGGGTGGTGGGGGTGGCAGGTGGCTGGGATCTACTCCTTGATATTTCCCAGGATGCCTGGATGACAGTGTAGTGGTGTCCTCTGGGAAGCCCCGCGGCAGGGGCATGTTTTTCCATCTGACAAGCCTACTGAGGAGAACTCTGGTTTTGACAACAGTGGGCTCAGCTGAAGGCACTGTTTGTGTGGATTGGAAAGTCTCACGGTAGGCCAGAATTGAGCAATGTTCGGAAAGATGGAGGCCCAGCAGGCCGTGAAGTGACTTTCTGTGGTGCCGAACGTTTTTCATGGACTCCCATTTGGGTACGGATCGATTTTAACCTTGAGCTGTGAGCACAAGGAAATCTCATTAATTCAAGCCTCACCAATTCTGAGGTGCTAATTAAGGCGGAGGCTGGGCGGCCGGATGGGCAGAACGAGTGAATGTCATGGACCCTGGCTCTCACGGTGGATACAGAGAGATGGTCCCAATTATCAACGATCCTCAGTGTGTTCAAGCTCAGTGGGAGTCATTCTTCAAAATCAATCCATCAACAAATATCCAGCAAATGTTCCTTCTGTTCAAGCCCCCAGCTGGCAGAACACACTTCAGTTCTGGAGACAAGTGGATGTTTTTAGGAAATGCAATTTCTTACTGGTCTGTGTTTTTCCTGTCTTCCACCAGCCTCTCCTGGCACAAAACCACCTCCCTCTTTGCTCATCCTGCTCCATCCCTACTCTAACCATTCCCCTCCCAACTGCACCTCCCCCTCATGGTACTTGCTGTTATTTCTATCATTTCTAGAGAGGGTATCTCTCCAATCTCGATTCTGTGTGTCTCTGGCTACTCTTATTTTGTTCTCGCCAAAGAGTTAACCCTTCTCCGTCCCCATTCCTCTCAGCTCTCATCCCACCTCCTTTCCAAGGGTGAGCTCACAGGAGGCCAGATTCCACCACAGACCAGGTCTGCGTGCTGTTCTCACTAGTGACCTTTAGATACAGTTGGTTCCTCTGTTTTTCCAGAAACATTTTTTGAGTTGTGATTGCTGGGAATTGAACACAGGACCTTGTGCATGCCCCATAAGCACTCCGCCACTAAGCTATGCCCCTGTCCTTGGTTTGTTTGGAACAGGATATTGCTGTGTAGTTTAGGCTGGCTTTGGACTCATTATGTAGACCAAGACGACCTCAGACTTGCAGTTTCTCTATCTCAACCTTCCCAGGGCTGGATTACACGTTGAGTGTGGAAGTGTTTTTCTGCTTTGTCCCCCAGGTCCCAGATCTGGTTTTTCCACCACCTTAGCAGTCACTCCAGGCTGGCCTCTCCTCTTCTGTGTCTCCATGTTGCTGTGTCAATGACAACTTCTCCTGGCCTTCGCTCATGAGGTATAGGAATCAAGGCTTTCCTGACCTCTTACATGCTAGACTCCAGGTTTTTGCTTGATCCTGGGCCTCTCCACACTGCAGCTGTCTTTAGTCTTTATTCCTCTGCAGGGAGCTTCCATATCCACATGTTCCCTGTTTGAGTCCATTCCAGTGCTGTGTTGGGTTCTGCACGCCGGACTTTTGGAGTGAGCTCTGATAGTGCTCTCTAGTTCGTGCCTTCCGAGGAGTCCACCAGGTCCATCCCTCTGGCTCTACCTTTCAAGAAGGTTTTCAATGTTTGTTTCTTAGCCCTCCTTTTACATCTACATGTTCTCTCTCTCTCTCTCTCTCTCTCTCTCTCTCTCTCTCTCTCTCTCTCTCGTCTGTTTGACACAGGGTCTTTCTGGGTAGCTTTGCTTGTTCTGGTATTCACTATGTAGCAATCCTCCTGCCTCAGTTTCTAGATTACTTGGACTATAGGTCTTTGCTAACCAAGCCCAGCTCTCTACCCCTTCTCCCAAGCCCAGTCACGCCCTCCCTATCTCTTCAAGCCACCTGAGTCTTTGATGTTCCTCTGCTGTTCTAACGTCTGTGGTTTAGGTTCTGACTCTTAGTTCCCTGTGTGCCCGGTGCTCACTCCTTCCATGATCAGCACATGGGCCTCATTTTGTGTCTGTTTTGACACCTTACTTGGGAGGCATTGTGCTCTGATCCTGGGACTTTTGTAGCAGAGAGCGGTTTCCAGAGCAGGCCTTCGTTGTTCTGGTGACTGTGGTGTCCGCTACTTCCCTGAGTACCAAGTCACTTGCCAGATGAGTGGATCTGAGTGTGAACTGACTTTCTAGCCCAGACAAGAGGAGGGCGGAGACTTCCATGCTCCCCATGCAGTCAGGCACCAAGGTAGGGACAGGAGCTTCGGAGTGCACAGCCAGCGTTTGGCTCCTGCCGTCTGTGGGTCACGGGGCCCAGGAAGAGCACCACAAGAGCCTGAAGAATGTCTTGCAGACTCTTTCATGAAGCAGGAACCCTGAAGGCCCTTTATTTTTTTTTTTTTTTACCTTTAGGCAAGTTCAGCAGTCATTTCTCTGTGGGTCCTGCATATCCAGTTTATATAGCATAACATCAAGCAGTCCAGGCAAGAGCAGTTTTTTGCCCAAATGGCTAACTGACTCCATAAGGAGCCTTTTCAATGTCCATCTTCCTCTTGAAGTAGATTGATGCTACCAGGAGCAGATGTGTCTCACTGTCATGGAAAATTCTAAATTCTTAAACATTTTAAATGCCATATTCTGTAGTCTTTGAAAGATTTGAAAAATCCCTATCCATCTGAAATACATCTCTGTACATCTAGAAAATCTAACTAATATGACAAGCTTGACTATTATAGATGACTCTCTACCTATATTTCTTAATTATACATTATAATTTTAAATGAACTGCACAAATACATTACCTTAAATCAAAAGCAGAAATATAACAAAATTGACCTTAAATTTGTATCAATAAGCAAGATCTGCACCAATGCAAATCTCTATAGCATATACCCCTTTAAATACAAACAAACATTTATAGACAGTATTTGGGAATAAGGGTATAGTTCTGTCCAAACTTCTCCCTGCTGTTTATTGGGTGAAGTAATTTTTTGTGGGTGTTCACTAAAGGGAAACCTTTCAGGGGGTCTTGGTTCATCAAACTACATTAGCCTGGAATGAATCCACAGGTTCTCATCTTCTGTGGAAACAAAAGAAGAAATTCTTTTCCAAAGCAACATATTCTTAGACTCAAATTCTGAAGTCAAGAGGCATTTAAGGTATATATGTTGATTACTTAGCTCCTCCATAGTCATTCAAAGAAAATACAATATAATATTGGACTCTGTGTATAATATAAAGATGGACTCTATATAGTCCATCTTTATATGGCTTATTTTTATTACTCTATTAATTTCTTTACAAGTTTAATATTTTTTATTATCTTTACTCCTTTAATCTATGACTTACTCTGTCTCTTTAAAGACTGTTTTTTTAACAAACCATTTACTTCCTTTTATGACTCTCTGTACTCTTTTTCTTCTCTCTTCCAAGCCTACATACATTTATCCAACATTGTGATCCATTTAGAGGTCTTTTATGTCTGAATCTGTCCTATTGTGTATCTTTAATTCTTTACTGTCTTGAAGAGCTTTTAAAATGGTAAGCAGCCTGGTTGCAGCTGCTCTGGATGCTGGCTCTGCCTCTTTCCACTTTCAAGATGGTGGGGGTACCATTTCTGCCAGGTCTGGGGCTGCCAGGTAGGAGCCACACTCAGCACTTTAACTCTGAGAATGAGCATGCAACACATAAACCCTTTTCCTCTGAGTAATGGCTAAATATGCCATGCAGAGCATTGCACGGCCTGGAAATATCTCTGTGTATGGTGGCAGGAACCTGCCATGCTCTCCTGGCTGTGCACTCCTAACAGTCCTGATTCTGCCACCTGCCTAGGTGGGGCAGGACTGAACTGCGGGCATGGTCTCAGCTACTTTCTCAAGTGGACATACAAGCACCTGGGCCCACAAACCCCACTCAAGTGTTCCATAGCCGAACCTCCCAAAAAAGTCAGAGCTGTTTGTGCTGGCGGACCAGGAAGCCGCCCTTTTGAAACTGCAGCTTTTTTTTTCTATCACTGAATCAGGAAAACCTGTCTTAAAGTACCACAGCATGTTGCCAGTAAACAAAGCCCATTTGGGAAAATAAATGCAGATAAACTTTTTTTTTTTTTAGTGTCTATAATTCCTTTCTAAGCCCTCTCAGGTTTTTACATGGATCTAGCCCATGATGGGTGCCAATTTGATGTAATAGGCTTCTTAGTGGTTTCCTGACTGCTCAGCCCCAAAATAATCACACAGAAACCATATTAGATGCACCAGATGTGGGTCCTTCCATCTAAGATGTGGTTGCAGGTGGGAGCCAGAACAAGAGGTTTGAGGCCATTGGCTCCCTTCTCTCTAGATGAAGAAGCTGAGCTTTATGAGCCTGCCCATGGGTATTTATGGAGATGGTTCCTCCAAAGACACGAGATACTCCTTTGTTACAGACAGACAGTGACATTTAGCTGCTGCTGGCAGAAAGATAAAACCAAGTTGGAACTGCATGGGTGAAGGAGTTCCCAGAACCCTGCTGGGCATAAAGATGGGCAGGCTTTGAAGGCTTGTGGGGGCCCATCCTGCCTACATATGATGGAGACCCATAATACAAGGACTGTGGGGGTGGTGCTTTAGTTTTTGCTTCTAGGACTCTGAGGTGTGGATCCTGAGTTATGCTCCAGCTTGTACTTGTCACATGACTCTAGCTGTCACTCATCTCTGGAGCTGCTTAGTTGCTCATTTCAGGTTGCTGTGAGGTCCAAATAGAGGGGACCCATGTGGTACACTGTTGTAGGAACTCAGTAAACAGGAAGTGTTTGAGTCTTTCCATGTGACATCTTCCAGGGAACAAGACCTCACAGTGATGTGCTCACAGTGGGGTCTGCTTTCTTACCTTCTGTTCCTTCTTCTTTAGTGTAACTTTCTGCCACTCACTGGGGTCACCACTTCCCTTCTTAAAGTTGCCTTTTAGGTAGAGTCCAAAGGTCCTGAAGAGAGATGACCCCAGCTAATGACAGTGGCAGCATTCAACCCTTGTGATGATGCCCAGACTTTAGTCCCCACACACTAACTTACATGTGAACCAACACAAGGGTTTCTGAGACACCTAAAAAGAGGCATTCCATACCTTGATTGACAGAGAGAGCATGACTTCCCATGCCCACTGACTGGGCTGTTTTCAGAGGCCTTGGCCTCAAGGTATTTCTTCTGTTCTGTGCCCAACGGCGGTCTGAGTCATGTTCCTTTTCCACTTCACAGTCCCCAGCTTAGAACAGGGAGTCCTGTTTCCCTGTATGGGCACAATCTTGGGAGAGGGGCAGGGTAAAGGGCTCCAATGCAACCGCAGGGAGGTGTGAGCCATGACCTACCCTTGAGCAATAAATGGCCCTTCAGGCTGATCTCCCACCAGGCCTGGCGAGAGCCCATGGCAAATGGTGCTGTTTGTGCTTCATTAAGTTTGTTCCCTTCTTTTAAAATGGAAATGGTTTTTATTGTACTTTTTCTGATTATAAAAATGATGCATGATCATTGTAAAGAACTCAAACTGCACAGGAACGCATAGAGATGAAAATTAAAACCCCTCTGGTTCTTTCCGCGCAGGGTAGCGTTGGTCCGCTGCTGCTCTGGTGTCTCGCTGTGTGGGCACACGCATGCCCCATTGTGGGAGTAATTTGGCATAAATGGGAACATCGTCCTGTGCTGTTTTGTAACTTGTTGGATTTTTTTCCTTCTTTTTTTTTCTTTTGCTCAATAATATGATAGAGACATCTTTCTAAGTAATAACAACAACAAAAAAGCAACGTTTTATCAGCATTTTCAATGGCTGCCTTGTGTTCCACTATATGATGGCCATCCCTAGTCAAACAAGCCTCGGTTGGAAGTTTCTCCTTCTCTCCTCTCTATCCCGGCAAGTGTCTGACACCACCAAACCATCTCCATGGCTGATTACAGTGGTGGTGTTGACACGCTGGTCCCCCCAGAGCTTACCCTGTGTGTGAATTGCTTTCCTTGCTGCTGTGGCCAAACACAGGAGAAGCAAAGACTCAAGGAGCAAAGATTTACTTCGGCTCATGTTTTGCGAGGGTGTGGTTCATCGTGGACAGCATCAGCCACAGTTGTGGCAGCTGGAGAGGGTGGCCTGCTTGCTCACATCTCAGGGGACCAGGAAGTAATGCAGGCAAGAGTGCATGAGGCCCAAGGCCAGGCCATCAGAGATCTGCTTGCTCTAGCTGGGCCCCACTTCTCAAAGGTTTCAGAACCTTCCTAAATAGCTGGGAGCCAAGTGTTCACACACACGAAAACGTGGGGGGATGTTTTGCACATTAAACTTTGATATCACGTGACACACCGTCCACAGGGCAGAAGCACTTTCTGTGCCCCACCTTTCCTGGGTAGGTGCACCTGGGAACGGCTGTACTTTGCTGCTGCTCTGATAGGATAAACGCTGCCACGTGTGGTATCTGTCTTCCTTTCCATGTGTGGAGCGGTTCCATGCCTTTACTTATTCTCCGTGGGTGTGGTGGTGTGTCATCTGGAAATGTCTTTTCTCACACACCCATAATGAAACAGATGCCTTGTCTTCTTCCTAATTTGTTGTATGTGTGCTTGCACATGTTTATGTGTGCCCACATGCATGTGTGTTTGTGTGTGTGTGTGTGCACACACATGCATGCACATGCAAGTGGAGGTCAGAGTTCAACCTCAGGTATCATTTATTCCTCAGACACTCTGTGTGTTTGAGGCAGAGTCTCTCGCTGGCTTGGAACTTGTGAAGTAGAGCTAAGCTGACTCATCAAGGAGTCCCAAGGACATACTTATGTCTGCCTCCCCAGTGTTGGATGGTAAGTGTGCACCTCCCTGCCCAGCTTTTTACCTGGATTCTGGGGACTGAGCTCAGGTCCTCATGATGACTAGGCGAGCACTTCAGTTGCTGGACCATATCGCTAGCTCTTGTTCCTACTCATTTTAAACCTCCAGATCACCAGGCTAGTGGGTTAAGTCAAGTTCTCCGTAAACCTTGATCTTAGCCTTCAGCAGTAGATGAGCTTGGGAAGGGAGGGTTAGGCTGCTTCCAGCTTGCTGGCCCCCTGGACACAGGCCTAGGACTCGCAGGCTAAAGCACTGCTGTGCTGCCACCCCCAAAGCCGGACAGTGGCCCCTTGTGCTTCTGACTGGGGCGGATGCTCAGGCGATATGTTAGGTGGTATTTAACCTCTGTTCTCACATGACTGCGGCAGGGTAGTCTCGGCAATTTCTGTGCTTATTTTTCCAGTAGGAAAACACATGTACCCATCAGACCTTCACCCCAAGTCAATTTCCAAGATGATTTGGGCGATGGTGGCGCACACCTTTAATCCCAGCACTCGGGAGGCAGAGGCAGGCGGATCTCTGTGAGTTTGAGGCCAGCCTGATCTACAGAGCTAGTTCCAGGACAGGCTCCAAAGCCACAGAGAAACCCTGTCTCAAAAAACAAAAACAAAACAAAAACAAACAAACAAAAAACAAACAAACAAAAAAACCAAGATGATTTCAGGAATAAAATGCAATGCAGCTCTGTACATAGGCCCATTTCAGCCGAGCCAGACAGCCCTCCCTGTGGACTGGCTGAGGGGCCTGTGTGAGTTTGTTTAGCAGTTGTCGGGAAGGAGAACTCTACAGAAAGGGTTGATTGATGGTTCCAGGTGCAGGTCTGCATGCAGGGCTAGCACAGACAAAGGTTCATGATACAAGTGAGGAATTCTCACACACGTGAGCAGCAAAATTCAAGGACACTTCTAAGCTCCTCTTCCCTCCTCCCCTCCTTTCACAGCTCTGGAAACTGAGACTCAGAGAAGGATACTAATTCACCATGTCGACCAGAGCCAGAGCGCCACTCTGGTCCCCTTCTCTTCTCTTACAGAGCTTCCAGACTGTTTGGTCTCAGGTCCCAGGACTTGAGCATTGATGCCACAAGGCCACTGCAAGGTGACCAACACTCTAGCATGAGGTAACTTGTTACCCAGGGCCACCTTCTTTATTTCCAGTGGCGAAGTTTCTCAGTGACCTCCCTAGAAGGCCCCCAAGTAGCTTGAGGACTGCTGCAGAGCCCTCTCAGGCAGCAATGCTCAGCCTGACTCTGGAGTACGGACAGAGGGTCATTGTGATAGTCCACAGTTTCCCAAATCCTCTCCCTGCTGCAGCGAGGGCCTGCAGGTACTATGCCCCCGACTGAAAGGAGCCAGCCATGACTGAGATACAGCTGAGTGTGGCCCCCATGGCTTCTTTGTTGGAACACTGGTCACCCAGGGAGGTGCTGGGAGGTGGGGACCCATGGCAAGTAATTGGGTTTCTAGAGTATGTCACTTGGGAGGAATTAATGCAATTTTCAGAGAATCCTGGTCTATGCTTATGAGAAGCGTGGACCCTCTGTGGTCTTGCCAGGTCACCATCCTTGAAGGCACCCCTGCCAACATGATGCCTCAGGGTGGTACCATGCCCTGGAGCCATCCACCCTGAGGAGTCAATAAACTCCTTTTCTGGAGGTTTTTCTGGGTTTCAGTATCCTGTATTCATCCAGAAATGGCTGTCCAGCTCTCGCCATCCAGTTACCTTCTTACTAGAATTCTCAAGTGGGGCCTGTCTTGTTCACCCCTGAAACCCGGCACCCAGGACACTGTGTTAGAAAGCGTCTCAATGGCTCTCTGAACTAACTCTCCCTAAGCTGAGAAGGGGACATCCATCTCCCTTTCCGGAGACTCTCAGGGGAAGATGCTCCCAGGTCTCTAGGCTGTTGGATAAAATCAGTTCCAGGTGCTTCTTGAACTGAAGTCTTTTTTCTTACTAGCCATGGACCAGGAGACATCAGCTTCTAGAGGTCACACTGTTGCCTTCTGACCCTGCCAAAAAGGCAGTCAGCAGTGACAAGAGCTTTGTTATGAAGAGGTTGCTTGTTCGTTTCCTGGCCGCCTGGCGGCTCAGGCATATTTATATTTATTTTATCTTTTATCATGACTATGGAAAGCTATATCTATTCTCTAACTACATCAAAGACCCCAGAAAGATATACTATTACCTGAGTAAACAGGATGTGCATTGTAAGCCTGCAAAGCTCTAGAATTGACAGAGACTTCTCCCCTATCTGGACAGTCACCCAAAGTTCTTCTGTAACATCGAAGGATCCATATTCAGCCAATGGGCCCGTAATATTCAGCAGACTTCTCCATGAAGCAGGAAATTTCAAAGATAGTTCTGCCTGTATTGGCAGTTTCAGTCACTTTCTTCTATGTTCTGAAAAATGTCTCGCAGACTGTTTTAGGAAGCAGGGACCCTGAAGGGCCTTTCTCACCTTTAGGCAATTTCAGCAGTCATTTCTCTGTGGGTCCTGCATGTCCAGTTTTATATAGCATAACATCAAGCATTCCAGGCAAGAGCAGTTTTTTGCCCAAATGGCTAACCAACTCCATAAGGAGCTTCTTCAATGCCCATCTCCCTCTTGAAGTAGAATGGTGCTACTAGGAGCAGATGTGTCTCACTGTCATGAAAAGTCCTATATTCTTAAACATTTTAAATGCCATATTCTGAATGTCTCTGAAAGATTTTGGGAAGACCTATCTAACTGAAATATATCTCTGTACATCTAGAAAACCTAACTAACATGACTAAAAGCTTGACTACTATAGATGATTAGCTATTAACCTATATTTCTTAATCATACATTACATTTTTAAATGAACTGTACAAACATAAAACTTTAATCAAGAGCAGAATACACATATAAAAAATTGACTTTAAATTTATATCAATAAACCAAGATCTATACTAATGCAAATCTCTATAGCATATCCCCCTTTAAATGTAAATAAACATTTAGAGATTATATTTGGGAATATTGATATAGTTCTCTCCATAGTGCCTCCTACTTTTTGTTGGGTGAAGTAATTTTTGGGGGGTGTTCACAGTGACCTTTTGGTGGCCTTGGTTCATCAAACCATATTAGTCTGGAAGCAATCCACAGGTTCTCATCCTCTGTGAAAACAGTAGAAGAAGCTCTCTTCCAAAGCAACATATCCTTAGAGCCAAATTTTGACATCAAGATACCTTTAAAGTACATATGTTGGTTTAACTTAGCAGCCCATACAATGAAATGTCTCTCTGTATTTAGCTCCTCCACAGTCAAAAAATTAAAAAAAAAACACAATAATATACATAATCCAGACACTCTGTGTATATTCCATCTTTACGGAGCTTATTTGTTTTTTACTCTATTAGTTTTTAATATTTATTTTATTATCTTTACTCCTTTAATCTATGACTGTCTGCAATTCTTTTTATAACTGTCTATATTCTTTTTCTTCTCTCTACCAAGCCTACCTACATTTTTTAAACACACTGTGTCTCATTTAGAGGTCCTTTTTTATCTGAATCTGTCTTTATTGTGTATCTGTAATTATTTTCTGACCAGAAGTGCTTCTTAAAATTCTAAGCCCTCCTTATGAACTTAAGTGGTGCCATTGCTAGGGGAAATACAGCAGTGCCTGCTTGCTCTGCCCAGCTGGACATGGCGGGGAAGTCCGCTCACCGCCTCTACAAGCCATGCATATTACTCCAGTTCCAGGAATACAGTGGGTCTATGCCTTGCCATTAAGCAGGTTGAAGCACTCTGCTCACAAAACTCCATTAAATGCTCCATAGCCAGGCCTCCAGAAAGAGTCAGAGTCTGTGCCGGCAGCACAGCCCAGAGAGCCGGCATTTCCAAACCATGGCTTTTTAACTGCTACCACTGAATCACGAAAACCTCTCTTAAAGGAGCCACAGCATGCCGCCAGCAAGCAAACCCCATTCAGGAAAATAAATGCGACTAAACGTTGTTTTTTAGTGTCTAGAGTCCCTTTCCAAAGCCCCTCAGGCTTTAAGTGGATTTCAGTGGCACACTGGCACTAATTTGTTGTAGCGAGGCTGCTTGTTTGTTTCTCAGCCTCCTGGCAGCTCACACCTGAAATAACCAACCGCACAGGAACTCTAGTAATTAAATCACTGCTTGGCCTATTAGCTCTAGCTTCTTATTGGTTAGCTCTTACATATTAATTTAAACCATTTCTAGTAATCTGTATATTTCCACATGACTGTGGCTTACCGGGTAAAGTTCTGGCATCTGTCTCTGGTGGAGCTACATGGCTTCTCCCCACTCCACCTCCTTTCTCCCAGCATTCAGTTTCGTTTCCCCCACCTATCTAAGATCTGCACTAACAGTTTCTCTATTCACCATGATATTCACAGCAGACAGAGGGGAATCCCACATCAGGGCTTTCCATGCCCTGTGTCTTGCTTCCTATTTTTTCCGTTCAGGGCATTATACCAGGAGATAACTGTAGGCAAAGACTGCTCATTTATTTCCCAGCCATCCAGACTGGGAAATAATTACACAGAAACTATATTAATTACAACACTGCTTGGCCAATCACTTAGATGTATTGCTAGATAGCTCTTATATTTTAAATGAACCCAGTTTTATTATTTTATATTTTACTAAGAGGCTCGTAGTTTACTGGTAAGGTTCCTGGGTATCTGCCTCCTTTAGCAGCTACATGGCATCTCCTCGGCTCTGCCTACTTTCTCCTCTGTCTCTGCTTAGAATTTTTGCCTCCCTCTAGTCTGTCCTGCTACAGAACCAGATCAGCTTTATTCATTGACAAAACACATTCACAGCATACAGAGAAAAACCCCACATCAGATAACACAGAGTTTTCCTATCTTAGAGTTCCTATCAAAGGGGCCATCATAAAATCCCTTTGCAGGAGCATGTAGGCTAAACATAGGCTAGAAATATTTGGGGGCATCTTAAGAACTCTGACCTTCACATTCACCCCTCCTCAGTAAATGATGGGAAGGACCTAGCTCTGTCCCGTGCCCCTGGAGCCTGGGTAATATTTGGCTTCACCTTCACACTGAGCTCCTGAGTAGACATTGAAAGTGTACTCCTCTATGGTAGACAGCTAGCTCTTCCCTAGATTCCTATCTCTGAAGTCCATCACCCTTTGGACTTACAGGTGAGATGTTGAATTGGGCAGTATTCTGTTCTTTCCCACCAGGTTCCAGGCTCCTGGAGGGTAACACGGTGCAGGCTGTTCATTGTTCCCAATGTCTCTTCTGACTGCCATAGGCACTAATCCCCAGATTTTAGCTGGACCTCTGATCATACAGAACAGAAATAAAACTTCCAGGGGCAGAGGAGGCTTACCAGCGCAAAGAGCACCTGCTTCTCTTGCAGAGGACCTGAGTTGAGTTCCCATAATCTATATGGTGGCTCACAACCATCTATAAATGCAGTACCAGGGGACTCAACACCTTCTTCTGACCTCTGAGGGCACTGCACACACAGAACACACATTCACAGGTGCAGGTAAACATATACGTAAAATAAAAATAAATATTTAAAAGACATTCTCTACTTTTCTTGCAGCCAGTTACAACCTGATGTCTAGATTCTGGGCAAAGAGCTACATGTTGGGGAAAGGCTGCTAGTTCTTTTTCCAGCCACCCTGACTCAAAATAATCACACAGAAATCTGTATTAATTGCAATGCAGTTTGGCCAATAGCTTGCGTATATTTCTGGCTAACTCTTATACCTTAAATTAACCCATTTCTATTATTCTGTATATGGCTACATGGCTGTGACTTACTGGCAAGTTTCTGGTGGGCACCGGTGGAGGCATCTGTCTCCTATGGGCAGCTACATGGCTTCTCCCTGTTAAGCCATTGGCCAAAAGCAGCTTCTTTATTGACCATAAAACAACACATACACAGGACTTCCCACACCAGCTACACACATACATGATTATGTCATTTCTTTCTCTAGCCTTTAAGGAGTCATAAAGACAGCATGGCCACATTGAGCATATGAGGCATATGAGGACCACATCAGCTGAGTATGTGGATCAAGCAGTACTAGGCAGAGCAGGAGCGATGAGAGAGCTCTGGGCACAGATGTATTCTTTTGACTCTGATCCTGTATCACATCCCTTTCTTCCATGTTTATCCATCCTGGGATGTGGTGATGCACCAACTCAGTCCACGTGAGCCATGGTGATGCCAGCTCAGTCCATGTGAGCTGGACCATTTGATAAGAAGGGAACAGACCAATGAGAAGCAGTCCAGGTCCACGGTCAGACTGCTGTGAGGTGTGTGTGAGTGTGAGTTCATGTGTGTGTTCATGTGTGGTATGTGAGAGAGGATGTGTATGAGTGTGTGTGTATGTGTGAGTGTGTGGTAGTGTGTGTATGTGTGAGAGTATGTGTGTTGTGTGTGTGTGTGTGTGACTGTGAGTGCAGGTGCATGTGTTTGGCAGTCAGAAGACAACCTCACCTTCTGCCTTGCTTGAGGCAGGGTTTCTTGTTATTTGACACTGCATACACCAGACTAGTTGGTTCTGAAGTTTCCAGAGACTCCTCCTTTGCCTCCCATCTCTGCCCAGGAATACTGTAATTTTGGCTGCGTCTGGTTTTATGTGGGGCCTGGGCATCTGGGTCGGGTCCTGAGAGGTACACAGCCAGCACTTGCCCATTGAGTCATCTCCCCAATCCCTATATTGTATATAGAAGAAGGAGGAAAAGGAGTGGAGGACAGAGGGGGGAGAGGAGAAGGAGGGTGGCAAGAGGAGGGGCAGCAGTGGTAGCAACCCTAGCATCTTGATTAATTCACTGTTGGGTTGTGTGTCTATTAGGAACATCCAAACTGCCCCCAGACAGCAGTCCCCAGATGGCTCCAGGCCACTCACTCTACTATGCCTTCAGAACCCTCCCAGAGTGCCTTTGAGCATGTTTCTGAGCGCATCATCAAAGTGCTGCCTGCAGACAACATGCCCCGTGTTTCTCACTGGGTCCACATAGACACCCGTCACTGCTAGAGCCCGGTGGAAAGCTCAGCATGTTGACGTGTCTTGATGTCTGTAGGTCCCCCAAAGTGACCAGCCTCAAATGCCAGCTTTTTCAGCTTCTCTCAGTGGTTCAGGCTTTCATGGATACGAAGAGTGGCAGGAAGGCTGGGGAAGTCAGGTCAGTCTGTTGTCTCCAACCATGTGTGAGCAGCACGTGGGGACAGCAGGTGTCACTAAGTAGAGGGTGTGGTGGGACTCACTTGTGTGGTTCTAAGTTATTCTCTGTGGGGCTTGAATGGGAATGGCCCTACAGGCTCAAATATTTGAACTCTTGGTCCCTAGTCGGTTGACCTGTTTGGGAAGGGTTAGAGGGTGAGGACTTATGTCACTGGAGAGGGCTTTGAGGTCTCAAAACCTCATGTCTGGCCCGGGCTCTCTCTGTCTTCAACTTCTGATAAGATGTGAGCTCTCAGCAGTACTCCAGCACCAAGCCAGCCTGCCCGCCACCATGCTCCCATCATGATGACTATGAATTAGCCCTCTGAAACTATAAACAAGTCCCCAATGACATGCTTTCTTTCATAGGTTGTCTTGGTCGCGGTGTCTCTTCATAGCAATAGAAAAATAATTAGGACATCTTCCTCTGGCCTTGCAATCAGACCCCTAGACCTCCATTTTAATGCATGTGCCACTTCTGCCTCCAGGGAGAGTTCTGAAGGCCCTTTGAATGTCACTCCCAGGCGACCTGCTCTCAGGAACATTATTTTCCATCTCCAGCCATCAGGTACCAAATGTCATTAATTACTTGATTATTTAATTACAGGATTAATGCTGAGTCCCACTGATGGCTTAAGGACACACTAAATGGATTATTTTGAAACTATTATACTAAATGTATTAATACCGATTTGGCGACATTTTGGAAAGACTAATTAACTGATTGAGAACCAGGTTCTATGTTGCAGTGTTTGCTCAGCGAAAGCACATGTGGCAATTAGGTGTAACCAAACTATCTCATTACACAATTAGTTTTTAATTCTGTCCACAGGCGTTGGAGCTTCTGGCTGGGATGAAGTTGTAGCTTCCAGAGCAAACTCAAACTGCAGGCCAGGCCTCCTCCAGTCTGCTGGCCTTAGCTGTCCACCCTCTGCTCATCAGAACCGCACTGCCTTTGTGCTTGCTTCTCCCCTCCCCTCCTGCTCCTCCCCCTCTTCTCCCTCCTCTTCTCCTGTTTCCACTCCTCCCTCTTCTCCTTCCTCCTCTCCTGCTCCCACTCCTCCCTCTTCTCCCTCCTCCTCTCTCTGTTGCATCCTACCTGCTCCTCTTCATATATTTTTGGTTCTTCTCCCTAGCACACGGTGGATGACACTCCCCTCCCTCATCCTCTTAAAACTGGGTATCCCTAGTAACTAAGGCATCGTGGGCAGAAGGGACATGTGCCATTTCTGGGCAGAAGCTTCACCACACCATGGAATCTATCCCATCTTTTCTCCTTTGCCATGGCAACTGGAGATTTCCCAGACAGGAGCGCCTCATCCCCTTGGTCTTGACACCAGAATATTGAAGTCTGTTTGTGATAGGGAGTGCATGGTTTGAGTGAACCTCTTTTATTTTAAGACGCCAAGAACTGTGGATTGTTTTGTGTGACCACATGATCTAATATGATCTGATAAATGCAGCCAGGTATACCTTTCTTCTATCTGCCTCCCCTGAGCCACACCTGACTATGTTTTTACTTTTCTTCCTTCATGGCACTTTTTGCCATCTGAAATGATTTAATTTGGCCATTGTGTCTGCATTTCATTCGTTCAAAGATGATCATGGTTTTCCCTATTTGTCCTTCCCAGTGAGGCTGGTTCTCATAGTCCATGGCTTGTTATTAACATCATGATGTAGTGGCTGCGGAGATAGCATGATTGTCAGCTCTGACTTTGATCCCCAGAATCTATGCTAAATAAATAGATAAATAAATAAATAAAGGTAGGCTTGGAGGCTTGCATTTGTGATCCCTGTGCTGGGATGGAGGAGAGAAGTGGATACCTGGGTCTCACTGAGCAGCCACCCTAGCCTATTTGGCAAACTCCAAGGTAGTGAGAGACCCTGACTAAAATCAAACAAAACCAAACAGAGCTGAATCGGAGTTGAGGAATGACATGAGGTTGACCTCTGCCCTCCTTGTGTGCACTGCCTTCCAGCACAGGAACGGGAACACACAGACCGTAGCATAGTTGAATTGTAGTGTGTGTGTGTGTGTGTGTGTGTGTGTGTGTGTGAACATCCAAGTGGCCACACAGTCCTGAAGCTTCATTCTGCACTTGACACGAGCCATTCACACACCACACATGCCAGAGAGCAAGCAGCATTGGAACATGGCATTCGCATGCAGAGTCTGACCTCAGGGCACTCCTTTCATCTCAGTGAGCATCTTGGTTGTAGGAGCACAGAAGTGGACACGTTTCACAAAGCAGAAACACAGACAGAAATTTATTTCAGAGCCATTATTCTTAATCTTGTTTACTTGTTTATGATATCAAGTGCCTTCATCTATTACCCTCCATCTTATTTTTTGGGACAGAGTCTCTCACTGGGTCTGGGACTCAGGGTTTAGGCTAGGACATTTGGCCAATGAAGTCCCATGATCCTTGTGTCTTCCAGCACCTTCCCTTCCCACCAGATTATTTTCTTATGTGGGTCCTGGGGATCTGAACCAGGCCCTCATGCTGCACGTACTGAGCCATCTCGCCCATCCCTCTCTGAAGTCTTTGAAGGATTCTTGCCTCAGATGTACTGGCAGATGGAAGCAGATAAGAGAGCATAGGCAACCCTGCTAGGATGAGACTGAGCTGAGAGTCACTGCCAGTTGAGTTCAGTTTAGAGCGATCTGAGGACTGATGATCAATGATTCTGCATGTATCTGGGTTTTTATGTCTGCCCAATGGTAATAAGCGATAAAAAGTTGTCTAATTAAGTCTCAAAGAGCTCTTTCGATAAGTAAAATTAAAAACTTCCCAGCGATAAGGAAGCATTGTGGTGCGGTTAATTGGCAGCATATTCTTTCAGAGCAAACAAAGACCGGTGATGCTCATTGCAGTTGTGGGGCTCAGACGGAGGCAAGGCAGCATTCCCTTGAGGCTTGCCCTACCACCAAGGCGTCTGCTGAGTCATTCCATGCAAGTGCAGCTGGGTTGAAAGAAGGCCTGTGGAAGACTGGAAAGTTGGCTCCATTGACTGTGAGTTTCCTGAGACTTCAGACTCAGTGCAGTGGAGAAGGATGTGACTGGGCTCCTGGGTCACGGCTGTTGGGAGACCCTGCCCTGAATGGGAGACCCATCACAGACTACACTCGTGTGGGTGCCTCCACCACAGATCCCGCCTGTCCTTTCCTCCCCTCTCTTCCTCTCAGTCGCTCCTCTGCTTTCCCCTTTGCTCCTTTCTCTTCTCTTCTTCCATTGCCCCCGCTTTCCCTGTCTTCAGTTCCCATTTTCCTTCCTTCCATCTTTTCTTTCTTCTATGAGACAGTCTTACACACCCCAAGTTAGTCTCAAACTTCATATGTATCCAAGCACGTCCTTGAATTTATATTCCTCCTGCTCCCACCTCCCAAGTGATGGGATTACAAGTATGTCCCATTATGTCTCCTTAGATTTTATATGGTTCTGTAGGTGGAGCCCAGGGCTTCATGCATAGGTTGTAAGCACTCTGTCGACTGGACTATACCCCAACCCTACAGTTTCTATTTTTTATATCCATGAATTATCTGAAGCATATTCAATGGATAGCTTTTTTGTGAAGCCTCTTATTTCTAGTAGGCCCACTGAGAATTCTAAAGAGTCTAGAGAGATCCCGCAGACCATTCACCCAGCTTCCCCAAAGTCAACAGCATGTTTTATTCAAGACAGGGTATCATTATGTAGCCTTAGCAGGCCTGGAACTCTATTAGACCAAGATAACCTTGGCCTCAAAGAGATCTACCTGCCTCTGCCTCCTAAGTGTTGGGATCAAAGAATTACACCCATGCCTGATTAATGGCAAAGCTTTATGATACTGAAGTACACTATGAAAAGCAGGAAACGGATCCAGGTTCCACAAAGGAACTGTTCCTAAAGGCTACAGTCAGCGTTCAGGTGTTCATGTTCTCACCTGTCTGCTCGCGTGTGCTTCTATGCCATATTGCCACCCGTTCAGGGTCGTGTGATGCTGGGTTCTGTCCATCACCAGAGCTGTCCTTTGGGGTAAAAATGGTCCTGGCCTGCAACTTCATGCTTATACCCGACTCACCTTGCTTCTCTGTCTCCTTAGCTGTGTCATTCTGAGGACACTATTACATTGAACATTCTATGACAGTGCTTTTCTCTGCTCAATTTCTCTTTTAAAAAGTTGATTATCTAATGTTATGTGTTGCTCTGAAGGTATCAGATCCCCTGATAGTGGAGTTACATGTAGTTGTGAGCTGCATATGGGTGCTTGGAATTAAATTCAAGTCCCCTGGAAGAACAACCAGTGCTCAGAACCACTGAGTCATCTCTCCAGCCCTCCACTCATTCTTGAGATTTCATCATTTGCTTGGGTGTGTCCTTGGTGCTTCTTTTGTTTTGAACAGTGTTTCCCTATCAAAATGCAGCTTAACCCAACTTAATCCCTTACCTGTTGAAAGTAAGTTTATAATTAAATAAAACACCTCTAAACGGTTTACAGTGTGCTTAAAAATATATGTAGACTTGGGAGGGAATAAAGAGGATAGAGAAAGTCCTTTAAAACAGAAATAGGTACTCAGGTGTGGTGGCACATGCTTTTAAACCTAGCACTTGGGAGGCAGAAGTAGGCAAGTCTCTGTGAATTTGAGGCCAGCCTGGTCTACAGAGTGAGATCCAGGACAGCCTAAGATACATATAGAAACCCTGTCTCAAAAAACCAAAACCAAAAACTAAAATAAAATAAATAAAAGAAATAGAGTAAAAACAAAAGAAGCCATGTAAGGATGGAAAATTCAGAAAGTCTGGATTCTGTGTGTTATTGTGTTGTCTTTAAATGGTTTGACTGCTAAGGAAGGAGCAACAGCTGCTAAAAGACCTTTGATTATAAATACTGCTGGATTAATCCAACCTATATATTTTGAAGATAACTTCACTTCAAAATTTAAGTCAAATGGTATGTTACTTTTGGGAAAAGGTTTTGCTTTTGTTTCCACAGGAAATGAGAGGCTATGAATTTACTCTTGGTTAAGAAAAATAAGGTTTGGTATAGGAAGACCCCCTGAAAAACCTCCAATAGGAGCAGATAGGCCAGATGATCCAACATTTCAGAACATTTCTGTTGCAGTTTCCTCTGTGTTCTACGTCCACAATGGTCTCAAGACTGCTGACTGAGATGTTGATTCAACCTCAAAAAATACTCCTATCAGAACTTGACCATAATCCTAAATTTTCTTTGTGTTGCCATAATATTATTAGTGCCCCCAATCAGCAGGAAGTAGCCTAGAAAACAATGCCCACATTCCCAAAACATGGATTATGGATGTTTGCCTTTGTTTAGAGTGGTGGTTCCAAGTTGTTATGGATAATGGTCAGGAAAAAAGCTAAACAAAGGAGATTCAATTCAGAGCTCTTGTTTTGAAAAGGAAAAAGGAAAGTGCTGTGGGATAATGCTCTTGTACCCTGTGAAGATTTGTCCCTTGTACTGGTTTAATAACACACTGATTGGCCAGTAGCCATCAGGAGGTAGAGGTGAGGTGACTAGACCAAGAGAATTCTGGGAAGAGGAAAGGCTCAGTGTGCAGTTGCTACACTGGCACAGAGGAAACAAGATGAGAATGCCTCACTGATAAGAGGTGCCAAGTCATGTGGCTAAATATAGATAAGAATTATGGGTTAATTTAAGTTAGTTAATAGAGTTAGTTAATAATAAGCCTGAGCTAATAAGTCTAACAGCTTATAATTAATATAAGTCTCTGTGTGTTTCTTTGGGACTGAACGACTGTGGGACCAGGTGGGACAGAACCTTCTGTCTACAATATTTGAGTTGTTTTAGGTCTTGACTATTGAAATCAAAGCACTCATAAATGTTCAGATGCAACTTTCCTTGTATTCTGTTTTTGATTTTGGACACACAGATACAAACATGCACATACACAGAGCCCTCTCTTGCAGGAGAAAGTAAGACTTGTAAGAGTTGGTTCTTTCCATTGCCACTGGTGCCCAGGGATCAAACTCATCATTAGGGTTGTTGTCCACCCATTGAACCATCTCACTGGCTCTAAACAGTTTTGAATGTGAAACACAGATTCATTTTGCTGAACTGTCTGGTAAGGTACATCCGCTGGCTAGTTTTATGTCAACTTGATATAAACTAGAATCATCTGAGATGAGGAATCTTTCATTAACAAAATTCCTCTAGCCAGGTGGTAAGGGCACACACACTTTTAATACCAGCACTCAGGAGGCAGAGGCAGGTGGATCTGAGTTCGAGGCCAGCCTGGTTTACAGAGTGAGTTTCAGGACACCTAGGGTTACACAGAGTAACCTGTCTCGAAAAAAACAAAAACCAAATAAAAAAACAAAAAAAAACCCTAAACAACAACAACAAAAGCCTCCATAAGGTAGGGCTGTAAGCCAACCTGGAGGGCATTTTCTAATTAGTGATTAAAAAAGGGCCAGCCCTCTGTGCTTGGGGCCCCCCCTGGGCTGGCATTTGAGGTTTTGTAAGAAAGTAGGCTGCACCCTCCATGGCCTCTGCATAGCTCCTGCTTCCAGGCTACCTATTGAGGTCCTGCTGGCACTGATTTTGATGGTGAACTGTGAAAGTGTGAGTGAAATAAGCCCTTTCCTCCCCAAGTTGATTTTGGTCACAGCATTTCATCAAAGCAATGGAAACCCTGAGACAAATTGATACCAGGAGTGGGATAGTGCTACCACACTCCATGTTATTCCGGAGAGGATTGTGGAAGGACTTTGGAATTTGGGGCTTGAAAAGCCACTGAGTGTTGAAAGCTTGGTGATCCATTCTGTAGGAGCTTGGATAATAAAAATTTTGAGAGCAATGCAGACAATGGAGGCCTGGTTCGTGAAGTTTCAGAGGGAAGCAAAGACCACTGGGTCATTTGTGTGAAGAATGTGTGGTATCTGGTCAGCTGGAAATGAAGAACTGGCTGTGTTTAACAAGAGACCAGGACCACTGAAGTGAAACTGTTGCTTTGATGGGATAATGGATGCTGGTCAGGTGGAGCTGAAGGATCAGCTGTGGTCAAGAAGAGACCTGCATCACTGAGGTGAAGTCTCCTGGGAAATGTTTCCTCAGGGACAGCACACAGAAGCTATGTTCCAGTAGTGGCCGAGGTTGTACTTCCTTTTGGCAGCCACACTTGGTAGTATGAGTCACTTAGATGGTACTTATTCTGAAGGCAGGAAAGGGTTGTGAAGATCAGCTGAGGCTTGGCATTGAGTGACAGGGCTGGAGTCCCTGAAGAGAACTCAGGAGAGGCTATTGGTGAAGGTGCAGCCCAATTGCTTCAGAGATCCCAGCATTTTGGAGATGCTTGTACCATAGAGTGAACACCAGGAACAGCAGCAACTCTAGAGTAGAGCCTGGCAGAGCCTGGGAGACAAGCTGTGTGTGCCGCAGAGGGCAGAGCCAGAGAAGTGACCCAAAACCTTTGGAGGAGCCCAGGAGATTGTGAGTGGATCCCAGATATTGGACACTGTATTGTTTATATTGTTGGAGTTTTGCTTTGATCTGATTGTGACTGTGCTCTTAAATTAAGAGTATTTGGCAGTCAGGTGGTGGTGGCGTATGCCTTTAATTTCAGTACTCAGGAGGCAGAGGTAGGTGGATCTCTGTGAGTTCGAGGCCAGCCTGGTCTACAGAGCGAGTTCCAGGACAGTCAGAGCTACATACAGAGAAACTCTGTCTCAAAAACAAAACAAAACAAAACAAAACAAGACAAAACAAAACAAAAAAAAAAAAACCAAACCAAACAAACAAAAAAATCCAAACCAAAAAAAAAAAAAGAAGTCTTTAACTAAATGTTAATATTTTACAGGACCCTACAGTTGAGAAACTTTTAGCGTTTTGGATTCTTTAAAGAGACTGGACATTTTAAAGAGATTGATCTTTTAATGTATCTGAATTTGTAAAAATTGTGGGACCTTTAAAATTATGTTTTATATTATGGTATTAATAGGTATCTTGGGGATAAATGAGAAAGGAAAAGTTCTAACTTACTAGAACTAAAGGTTCTAAAAGTGAGATGTTTATGTGTCAAGATAACAAAGGGTTAGTTTTTTGTTTTTGTTTTTGTTTTTCAACTTGACACAAGCTAGAGTCATCAGGGAGGAAGGAGCCCCAGCTGAGGAAATGCCTCTTAAGATCTAGCTGTAAGACTTTTTTTTTTTTTTCTCAATTAGTGATTGATGGAGGAGGGCCCAACCCATTGTGGGTGGTGTCATTCCCAGGCTGTTTGGTGGTCCTGGGTTCTATGAGAAAGCAGGCTGAGAAAGTCATGGGAAGCAAATCAGTAAGCAGCACACCTCCATGGCCTCTGTACAAGTTCCTGCCTCTAGGGTCCTGCCCTGTTTGAGTTTCTGTTATGATTTCCTTCAGTGATGAACAGCACTGTTGAAGTGTAAGCCAAATAAACCCTTTCTTCCCAACTTGATTTTTGGTGATGGTGTTTCATTGCAGCAATAGAAACCCTGACTAAGCCAAGTTGGTACTAGTGTGGTAGAGTATTGCTGTGACAGACCTGACCTTGTTTTGGGGAGGATTGTGAACAGCTTTGGAACTTTGGGCTAGAAGAGTCATTGAGTGTTAAGAAGTCTGTGGGATTTTCTGAGAATTTTGAGAGCAGTGCAGAGGATGGAGGCCTGATTTGTGAAGATTTAGAAGGAGGTTTCGAGATTCTGTAGGGACCATTTGTTACTTTGATTTGGAATTCTGTGGTCTAGTCAGCTGGTTCTGAAGAATCAGCCATGGTCAACATGAACTACCGAATTGAAACAAGTGAAACCTTATTTTGCTGAGTACTCCATGCCAGTCAGCTGGAGCTAAGAATTAGCAGTGATTAAGAAGAGACCAGCAGTGCCAGGTGGTGGTGGCATACGCCTTTAATCCCAGCACGGGAGGCAGAGGATCTCTGAGTTCAAGGCCAGCCTGGTCTACAAGAGCTAGTTCCAGTACAGGTTCCAAATCTACAGAGAAACCCTGTTTCAAAAAAAAAAAAAAAAAAGAAAAAGAAAAAGAGAGAGNAAAAAAAAAAAAAAAAAGAAAAAGAAAAAGAGAGAGAGAGAGAGAGAGAGAGAGAGAGAGAGAGAGAGAGAGTACAGCCCAGCATTACTGAAGTGAAATCTTCTGGGAAGTGTTTCCTGAGAGCACAGAGAAGCTATGTTCCAGAGGTGGCTGCAGTTGTGATTCATGCTGGCAACTGGACTTGGTAATGTATAGGAGTTGCCCAGGTACTGGTTTTGAAGGCATGAAGGGGTCACTGAGAGAAGCTGAGGCTTGGCACTGAGAGAGGCCAGGAGAGGCCATTAGTGAAGATGCAGCCCCAGTGAAAGTTGAAGCCCAAGACTGAAGGGGCCATGCAAAGAAGCTGAGGTTTAGCACCATGAGGAGAGCCTATGAGAGCCTATTGGTGAGAGTGCAGCCCAGGCGCAGCATGTGACCCCAGCAGTTTGGAGATGCTGGTACCATGGATGACCACCACAAACAGCAGCAGTGGAGTGGA
Source organism: Alexandromys fortis (assembly GCF_014885135.2). NCBI lineage: Eukaryota > Metazoa > Chordata > Mammalia > Rodentia > Cricetidae > Alexandromys > Alexandromys fortis. The sequence goes on from NW_026067960.1 coordinate 5,498,329, forward strand.
GACAGCTGGAGCCCAGAAGACAAGCTGTGTGTGCTGCAGAGGGTGGAGCTGGAGAAGTGACCCAAGCCCCTTGGAGGAGTCCAGAAGATAGTGAGCAAATCTCAGACTGTTGAACATTGAGTTCTTTATGCTGCTGTAGTTTGGTTCTGCTTGGTTCATATTGTGACAGTGTCCTGGTTCTTCCCTGTTGAAGAAGGTATTTAATTTAATTTTTGATTTTTAAAGAACTCCACAGATGAAAGCCTTGAACTTTTAAAAAAAAATATTGGATATTTTAAAGATAGAAATTTGAATGTGTTTGAATTTGAAAAGACCGTGGAACTTTTAGGATTATGATTTTAATATGAGATCTTGGGAATAAGAAAAGAGGGGCTGTGGCTTAATAGTGATATGTTGGTGTTCGTTTCCACACCCGTTATTCTGTGCTATTGAGCTCGGTGTCTGTCCGTCAGCACCACGCTGACTTGGTTGCTGTTGCAATAAAGCAAGTCTTAAAATTAGGTGGAAATCCTTCCAATTTTTTTAACACCTTTTTTTTTTAAATCCATTTTGGGTCTTTTGACTGTCGGTGTGAGCTTTAGTGTAACAACACACACATGCACACACACACACAAACACACACACACAAAAGAAAATAAAACACTGTGGTTAATGCTCGGGGACACACACCAGTTTTCTATGTCATATCTGCACTGTCAAAGCTTCATTAAGCATGCACATCACTATTACAGTTCTGAGATGTCATCATCTTTTTTTTTTTTTTTTTTTTCGAGACAGGGTTTCTCCATAGCTTTTTGGTTCCTGTCCTGGAACTAGGTCTTCTAGAGATGTCACCTTTAGCCATGTGTGATAACCACAGGAACTGCTAGGCTAGTCAGGATCCCTCCTCACAGCCCCTTGTTAGAAAACCTGTGGGAATTGGTTCCTCTGAGGAAGTTCTTTTTGCGTGGCTCTGTGTGTGTCTTGTGCTCACTTGATATAGCTGTTGGTTCTATGTAGGCAAGTGAGGATGGGTCCTGGTGATGGAACCCAGACGGAGAGCTCTGCTTAGCCAAGGGCATCCATGAGGGCCAAGTGAGCTCTGAAGAGTCTCTCTCAGCAAAACCCAGCATCAGATGGAAGATGAGGCAATAGCTGGAAGTGGGAATCTGGTGAAAACCATTAAGAACCAGGGCTAAGAGGATCCAGTCCATGCTGAAAGCAGTCCCCTCCCATGGAAAGTACAGAGGACATCTAGGGTGGCAAACTGGTGCTTGCCAGATCCTGGCAGAAGCCTTGGTGCTGTCCCAGGTCCTGAGCAATCTCCAAAGTCCCTGATGTATACAGAAGGTTCTGTCCTGGTTCCCACAACCATCCAGTCCCAACAAAACATATAGAGGCTTATATTAATTACAAACTGGTTAGTCTATTAGCGCAGACTTATTATTAACTAGCTCTTGCAACTTAAATTAACCCATAATTCTTATTTATGTTAGCCACGTGGCTTGATACCTTTTCTCAGTGAGACATTCACATCTTGCTTCCTCTGTGCCTCAGTGGCAACTGCACACTGAGCCTTTCCTTTTCCCAGAATTCTCCTAGTGTGGGCACTCAACCAATACTTCCTACCTGGCTACTGGCCAATCAGTGTGTTATTAAACCAATACAAGTGACAAGTCTTTACAGGGTACAAGAGCATTATCCCACAGCACTTCCCTTTTTTTCTATTCAAAACAAGAACTTTGAATTGAATCTCCATTATTTAGCTTTTTTCCTGACCATTATCCATAACAACTTGTAACCAGCACTCTAAACAAAGACAAACACCCATAATCCATGTTTTGGGAATGTAGGCATTGTTTTCTAGGCTACTTCCTGCTGATTGGGGACACTGATAATCTTATAGCGACACAAAGAAAATTTAGGATTATGGTCAAGTTCTGATGAGAGTATTCTTTGAGGCTGGATAATTTCAGACAGCAGTTTTGAGGCGGTTCTGGATGTAAAACTCAGAGGAAACTGCAACAGAGGTGCTCTGAAATGTTGGATCCCCTGAGTCATCTGTCCTTATTGGAGATTGTTCAGGGGGTCTTCTTATATCAAACCTTATTTTTCTTAGCCAAGAATGAATCCATAGCCTCTCATTTCTTGTGGAAACAAAAACAAAACCTCTTTCCCAAAGTAACATACCTTTGACTTAAACTTTGAAGTCAAGGCATTTTCAAAATATATAAGTTGTATTAATCCAGCAGCATTTATAATCAAATGTCATTTGGCAGCTGTTGCTCCTTCCTCAGCAGTCAAACCATTTAAAGACAACACAGTAACACACAGTATCCAGACTCTCTGTATTTTCCATCCTTACATGGCTTCTTTTGTTTTTACTCTATTTCTTTTATTTTTATTTTTAATATTTGGTTATTTTTGAGAGATCATTTCTCTGTGTATCTCTACCTATCCTAGATCTCACTCTGTAGGCTAGACTGGCCTCTGGCTCACAGAGATCTGCCTGCTTCTACCTCCCAAGTGCTGGTATTAAAGGCATGTGCCACCACACCCAACTATATTTCTTTTTTAAAAGACTTTATCCTTTTTCTTTTCTCTCCCAAGACAATGTATATTTTAAAACACACTGTAAACCATTTAGAGGTCTTTTTTCCCCCTCTGAATCTATCTTTACTGTATATCTCTGTCTTTTTCGGACTGGACTACATGAGTCTTTAGTGACATGACTAGGATTAAAGTTGCAGCTTAGATGGCTGGGTCCACCCCACTCCTCGACTTCCTGAGAGTCTAGCTTCATGGCAGAGGTACTGGCGGGAGCCACTCTTTTTTTTTTTTTTTTAACTACAACTCTGTGGAGTTTTTAGATTCATGCCACTATCAAGAGGCCTGTTGCTGGCAGGGTCTCTCAAAAGAGTTACAAGGTTCCTGACTCACTAACGCTGAGTCAGGAAGCCTCTCTTAAAGGGCCTTTGCTTTCTTCTAGAAAACAGGGTCCACCTGAGTAAATGCTTCTACTAAGAAAGTTGTGCTTAATTCTGTTCTTTTATATCTAGAGTCCCTTCTCGAGCTCACTCAGGGTTTATGTGGATGCAGTTGCCCCATGTGGGCACTATATAAAGCACCATTAATAAAAACTCAGAGGGAGAGAAATTGGGTTCAACCTGAGGATCTGAAAATCCAAACAGCCAGCCACTGATTTTTACTTCAACTTCAGTCCAAAAATGATGATCCTGCCTCCAGGAATTTCAGAATGAGACTGTGAGTGAGAGCTGTCTCCTCCAGTTTTCTAATCCTCTCTAGGGCTGGGATTAAAGACATGTACCACTTGGTTTCTATGGCAACTGGTGTGGCTACTGGGATTAAAGGTGTGTGTTAACATTTCCTGGTCTGTAAGGCTGGCCAGTGAAGCCGTTTCATTCTCTGACCCTCAGGCAAGCTTTATTTATTAAAATGCAATTGAAATGACACCACTGCCTGAGAACTGGCTGTGTCCTTGTCCTTCTCCATTACCACCCCCCCCCCACTCCTTAGCTTAGGATCCACAGAGAGCTAGGGGTAAGATGATCTTAGGGTGCACAGAACCTGGCACTAAGGAGTGGGACATCGCATAATGGAAAAGGTTATTCTGTTCAATGATTTTGACCAAAAGCAGTGGAATGAGGCCAACACCTGGTCCGTCCTCATGCCCTTCCACACAGGCAGGAAGGTTCCCAGATGCTGAGGGATAATGCACTTATACACTGTAAAAATTTATCACTCATCTTGGTTTAATGAAATGCTGGTTGGCCAATAACCATGCAGGAAGTATAGGTGGGCAACCAGACTAGAAGAATTCTTGGAAGAGGAAAGGCAGAGGTGCAGTCACCAGCCAGACCTAGAGAAAGCAAGATGAGAATGCCTCACTAAGAAAAGGTACCAAGCCACATGGCTAAACATAGACAAGAATTGTGGGTTAATTTAAGTTGTAAGATTTAGTTAATAATAAGCCTGAGCTAATAAGTCAAACAGTTTATAATTTATATAAGCCTCTGTATGTTTTGTTGGAACTGAACGGCTACAGTACCAGGCAGGACAGAAACCTCTGCCTACACCAGGGTCAGAGCATGAGAGTGGGACCCTCAAGGCTAGACTTTAGCAAGACTGTTCTGTTATAATGGTTTTTAAAATCCATTTATGTGTTTGTTCACGTTTGTACATGTAAGTGCACATGTTGCCTGTGTGGGAAGATCAGAGGTCAACATCTGGTAATTTTGGGACTGTCCACTTCCTTTGGGTCAGGGTCTCTCATTGGCCTGTCACTCAGGGATCGAGCCGGACTGCTGTCTAATGAACCAGGGATCTGTTTGATCTTTCTGTCTTCTCACCCAGGCTGGAGTTACAGTCATACATAGCTTTCTGTTTTTATGTGGGGATCCAACTTGGATGTTCTTGCTTCCTGGACAGGCACTTTGCTACCTAAATACCCCTGAGCTTTCACAGTTTCCATAGTAATTCAGCAGCCCATGTTCCCTTCCTTAGGTATTATGTGGTACAGGGTGGAGGTTGAAATTGTCAGCCAACCAATAATTGATTTGGATCTCTTTTGGATTCCTCTTTAATTTTGTTCATGCCAACCGATTGTGACCCTTTGAATTATGCTCCTAGGGTATAGCAAAGCACAAGCCCAGAAGACCAAGAGCTTAGCCACCACCTCCCCAGTGTTCCACACTGGCACACACATGTGCTAGAGGAAGGGGCGTGGCAGTCACGTGTCCAGCCTTGTTCGGGTCCCCAACAGCGTCTGAAGGCTGAATAGCTCTGTCCTGAGCCACCCTGGGAACTTGACTGCCTACTCTTCCTCCATAGTTGCTTTTTGGGGGGGTCCCTCATGCGGTCTCTCTTGCTTGTGCCCACTGGCATGGGCCTACCTACCTCTACAGGGTGTGGACCACTTGCTTTTTCTCTACTCAAAAAGGAAACCCTTTCTTGGGCCTGGACCCTGAGTTGGCGTTCCTGTGGAAGTGGGAGGCCAGAGTGTGGCAAAGTCTTCTCTAAGGCCATGCAGTCTCCAGAGCATCGATCTGTGCCGTGTCTCCCGTGATTGGCTGGTAATAACTGCCATGTGCCAAGCACCCCTGCGATTCCTGCTAATGCTGCACTTAGAAGAAGAAAATCCTCAGCCTGCCCTGGCACATTTAAGTGTTGTCGACATGGCCACTCGCCTCCTTCAGAGTAGAGGTCAACAAATAATTTTCAGCTTTGTTTAAAGCCTTTTTAATGGCATCTAGAAAATGCTCTAATTATGAGCGATTATCTGCTGAAGTGCTCCCAAGCTTTTTAAAGCTTTTCTTAGCTTCTCTGTACCGTTTCACTCTAGTCACAGAGTTCAAGTTGTTGGAGGGACTTATGAAAGATGAGGCAGTTTTTTTCTTTCCTTTCCTTTCTTTCCTTTTTTTTTAAATCACATAATTTGGACTGTTTACAAGGAAGGGTTAGCGTTCTCCCCTTTGGGTATGAAATAGAGATTTCATTTTCCACCCATTTCCATCCTGCCCCCCATGTGAGTGAAAACTGTCAGAATGATCTGGAAGTTTCTTTCTTAGCTAAAGTATGGCTGCCTTCCGAGATGCCTGAGGTTCCTCACCTGCACCTCACAAAGGGACCAACTCAGCCCTGGTATTATTGAGGACTGGATGCTCTTTGTGGGCCTGTCATGTGCCCCAAAAGACAGTCAGCAACAGGCCCTAGTTTGTACTCTTGGTCCTTTGCTCTAAGAAACAAAACGTTTCTGTGTCCTCTGAGGAACAAAATTACCCACAATTGCTAACAGCTGACCCAAACCACTCTGTGCTAAGGAGAGGCATCCATGTGATGGGAGTGGCCCTGAGGGTTGAGGAGGTTACCTCTTACCTTACATGGTTAGGTTTTGTCAACTCAACACAAACTGGAGTCGCCCAGGGAGAGAGGACTTCAACTAAGGAATTGCCTCTATCAGATTGTTCTATAAGCAAGACAGTGGGACATTTTCTTGATTGATAATTGATGTGTGATGTGGGAGGTCCCAGACCACTGTGGATTGGGTCATCCCTGGGCTGCTGGGCCTGGGTTCTATAAGAAATCAGGCTGAGCAAGCCATTAAGCAGCACTCCTCCATGGTCTCTGCTTCAGTTCCTGCCTCCAGGTTCCTGTCTTGAGTTCCTGCCCTGCTGTCCCTTGATGGTGGGCTATAATTGTACAGTGAAATCATCCTTCCTCACATTGCTTTTGGGCATGGCATTTATCATAGCAATAGGAAGCAACTAATTAGAGTTCCTTATGTGTGCTGATGACCTTCAGCCATCCTCCAGCTCACAGGAGGCTGTGTCCTGTCCCCTTTCGTCCTGCTATACCAACATCATCATCTTCTTTCTTCTGTCATTGTCACCACAGTATGGACCCTTCAGTCACCTGGAGTAGCCTCTCCAGGATCTGTGCTTCAAGGTTCTGATCTTCCCATCCCTGGAGACAGTCTCTGAAATCCCATCTCCCAGCTTTGGCACAGTCTATGGCTGGGAGACCCTGGCAGGTGGTGTTACAGAGACCCAAGAACACGCTTCTTCCTCCCATGGGCTCTGAACTGTAGAAATGAGTCTGGGACCCATCTGGAAAGGAGGTCCTAGCAGCTACTCACAGTTGTGAGAAATCCACATTTTGCTCTTGTTCATGACAGAGCCATAGTCTCAAGTTCATTGATAACTGTGGTGCCAATCAGAGAGAGTCCTGAACTGGTGGACCCTGATCTGTTCATTTGCACTGATCTGTTCATTTGCACTAAGAGCTCTCTCATCTAGGGTCTTACACATTCTAGAAATACCTAAGCAAAGTGAAGCAAGCCTTGATTGCAGAACTTTTCAGACCCTTTCCCTGCCAAGAACTGTGATTGTTCCTGGGCACACCTTTGAGGCTTCTTCAAGTAGTTTGAACTCGGAATCGGTTTCCTTTTCAAACAGAATCCCCTACCACTGTTCTCAGGATGTCCTTTGGGAAAAAAAAGTCACCGAGCAATGGTAGTGTTCTCACCTGACTTCTTGCTGACTTGTTCTAAGGTAGCTTCAAAACCAAGAGAGACGCCACATCTTCCAGTTTGAAAGTCAAAGACGCTTTTCAGTCGTATGGCTTCGAGTGGGACCCTGGAGGAGAGTGTGGTTTAAGTGAATGGATCCCAAGGCTTGGTGAAGGACCTTGCACCCTGGCTCCTGTCTACACACACCGTGGTGGTGGCAGTCATGGGGGCAGAATGGTGGAGGAGAAGCGGTCAGGGGAGGTCTGAGGGGTCAGCAACCACCCTGACCTTCCTCTTGGGAAACCCTGGAGCAGAGGAGAAGGGGAAAGCGTGGAGTGAAGGAAAGCAGAAGTTTCCTTTTGTGCCCAACGGGTTTGTTTTTTTATCTGTTTGCAAATGTTCAGTGTAATGGTTTGAAACCCAGCCGTGAGCTGCCGCCGCCCACACAAAGCTGCCGTGGTGCCGAGCTCCGGCAGGCAAGCCATCTCCCCTGTGTCGGCCATTACCCCGAACCCACACCAGGGCAGCCTCCTCGCCACCCCCCAGTGTCCTTCTGCCACCCCCCACCGCCTCGGCACCCCCGACTCCCACCACCTTCCACACACACCATCCTTCTTTTTTTAAATCTCCAGCTCTCGGTTTTCTCTAGAGGAGGCACAGAGAGAAAGCAGAGATGGGACGAGCAGGGAGAATGCTCCTGCCTCTTCGCAGCCACCAGCTTTCAGGAGAGCGCGGCAGCCCCCCCCTGCCTGTGGACTGACCACTGAAAGGTGAGAGAAGACTTTGTGCTTTCTTTGTGCACCTGGAGGTCTGGGGTGCAAGGCCAGGTGCAGGGCTCTGATTCTTACGCCTGGGCTCTCGCCTCCGAGTGGCTGTGAGGTGAGCATGATGGATGCCTCCTTCCGACACACGCAGTTGTTTCCGACACAATCCCCCACTCAGGGGCACACGGGAGCTCGGAACCCAGGGGTTCCCTCCTCCACCTCCAGCACAGCCTGCAAACCCTGAGGTGTGGAGCAATGTGTGAGCCTGCCTTCGCCTTGACCTGTTGGTTTCCGACTGAGGCTGCTGGCCCTTCCTCCCTCGAGTGAGCAGTGACCCACACTTTGGGGGCCATATGGAATGATCCTCCATCCACGGGGCTTTGGGAAACCTCTTTTCCCTAGTGGCCCCGAGCCCGGTAATCAGAAGCAATCAGACCCAGCTGCCCAGCTAATCTGTATGAAAGAGGCTTCCTTCCTTGCAGAAATCAACAAAGTTTAAAATAGATGGGACTGTAATCGGAAGCGAAGCTATAGAGTTCTATGTGATGTAACAGGCAGGGGCATCCGCATGGAAAATATTAAGTACAAATGACACGGTTTCGGACCCTGGGAGCCAGGAAAAGCAATAATTTCCTTGCTTATTAAGCATGTTTGTGGGTCAGAGGGTAGCTGAGTGGGACCATCACTTCCGGAAGTGAAACCTCCCAATGCAAAGAAGAGAAGGACAACAAAGATGGAGAGGAAGAGGAGAGAGGGATGGGGAAAGAGAGAGGAGAGACAGACAGAGACACCGAGAGAAAAACGCACACGTAGAACAGAAGCTGGAAGAAAGGCTCTGAATCCTGTGCAGTCAGAGATGAGTCAGTTGGCAAAGCTCTATTTTTAGTGTTCAGACTCTGCTGTTACAGTTTGCCCGGCATTAATTAATGTCACAGGCGTGTTCTGCACTCAGTTCTGAAGGGCCTTGGCGTGCCGTTCAGACTAGAGGTGTTGATCTTAAGCACAGACTCTCCACAAGGACTTTCAGGCTGGTCTCTGACAAAAACGTGTCCAGTATGTCCTGCCCTCTGCCCTTGGCCTCTCCGGGTGTATCCGTTCGTCTCTTGGCTCCAGCCCTTAGCTGTCTGGCCATTGGCCAAAGGAGAACTACAATTGTTATGCCTTGTTTTTCCAAAAGGAAAGGTTGTACAAGCTGAAATTAGTGCGTGTTGCGGGGAGATGTTGGGTCAGGGCTTGGCATAAGAAAGGGAGGCCCTGGGGCATTTCTACCACTGCTAGGAAGAAGGATGCTGACTTTGATAAAATCAGTTTTATTACCACCCCCAAAGCTTGCTTCTGTTTCAAGAGGTACGTCTGTTCTTATAAAGACCCATATTTGAGCAGGAGAGACTACTGGCATGGAGCCATGCTTCGTGAGGAGATGCAGGCAATGGACAAGTTGAGCATAAGGCATAGGGAGAATTGGAAGGCCAAGAGGTAGCCAGTGTCTGTGATAGGTGGTGTGTTAGCATCACCACGGCCAACTAAAACACAGGAGTCTCTCTCCCATAGTCCTGTCTGAGGAGATCACCCGTATGCTCTCCTCAGTGATCCAGAACACGTTCCTACAACCCAAGAGTGAGCCTGAACTATCCATCCTTGGAGGCCAGCACACAGGTTTCATTAGTGAGTAAACACTCTTTGGTTGGCCACTGATGAACTCTACAGAGTGGGATGGGAGAAGTCCCCATGTGCCCGGTAGCATGTGAGAGGCCCCACTGTTGAGTGAAGAAATCTGGAGTGTGAAGAAATTCTGATAATCCTGGACAGTTGTATTTCCTGGCCCTGGAGAGGAATTGCCTTCCCTCAGTCTCTGAAGCCTTTGAGAATAATGGCCCTAGACCCGAGGGTACACGCCATCAGGCTGCTGGCTTTGGTCTTGAGCCTGGCATTGAGAGGGCAGCATCAAGGACCCTGAGATGTCCCACCCCAGATTCACAGGCCCGAGTGTGTTCTATCCCCCAGACACCACCAGGATCTCTGATCACTTTCCCACAGTCCCCCTCTGAAGCACCTCCAGCCTAGGAGAAGTTTCCAGATGGAAGCTGTAGGCCAGGAACGCTGTCCATGAGGGCAGAGACAGAAGATGGGTCTCTATTGGTCATGAAAAAGTCCCTAGTCCTTTCTAGGCTGGCCATACTTGTAACTACAGATCTGTGGTTCCATCTTGCCAGTCCGAACAGGAAAGTGACTTGCAGACCCCTGGCCTCTCTCTGTTGGAGGTGTGACCGTAGCAATAGCATGCTACTAGCAACTCTGCTGAGAGCCTGGTAGCTGCTTCAATGCTCTCGCTGCCTTTGCTGCTTAGGGTTTAACCATCCACAGGGAAGCAGATCCCACTGGCTCCGATTCAGTGGAAACCTAAGTTCCCAGAAGGAAGGTCTCATCAAGGCTGGTGGTGTCAGGGAAAGGTGGTGCTTTGTGTTGTGTCTTCTTTGCAACTTGCCTGAAGGATGGGGTCTTTATGGAGGAACATGTAAAGCTTCTGTTTTAAATTTGGGATTTTATATGGTACTACGCTCCATAACATACCCACTGGTCTTACCATACACGTTCCCTTCTCTATAAATCTCGAAGGAAAACAGTCACTCTTGGGTGAGGTACAGGTTTACCAATAGTGTCTCTGCTCCCCAGTGTGCAAAGCCTGGCCCAGCAAAGCCTCCAGGCACAAAGCTGACGCCCTAGTCACCACACACGGCTCATGTAAGCTTGACGTGTATTCTCTTCTCTTTCCCCTCTGTCTTGGGTCTCAGGTAGCCTAAGATGGATGGCCTGGAACTTTCTTCCAGGCTCCACCTTCCAATACTGGGGTGACAGGTCTGTCACGCAGTGCTGCAGATCACACACTCAGGGCCCCTGTGCACACTCAATAAGCACTGTTCCTCCCGAGCCACAGATGGCCTCTAACTCCCTTCCTGGTGGGTCTCAAGTAACTAATGGAGCTGGACTTGAACTCAGGTACTGATTTCTGCCCCACACCGCACAGTGCCCAGCTTAGATAAAGACTGTAATCAAGTAAATCTGGTATCGCTCCAAACTCCCTGAAGGGGTCCAGGGCACCGAAGGCCGATGGAGGGATCTGTAGGTAACTACAGGTTGGACTCCTGCTCCAGCCCCTGGACTGAAGCAGCCTAGCTCACGTGCCCCCCCCCCCAAGCTCCAGCCCCCGCTATGGCTCGCCCTCTTCCTCTGTGACCTGCCACGGGCCTCACATCCTGTGAGGAGGCCCTAGAAACGGGCTCTGTTGATGAAAACACGCGTGCTCTTCACCACAGGAAGCATGGCCTCACGTTCGCAGTGATAACTGCCAGGTTCCTCACACAGAATGGAGGGGAGCACCCTTTAGCTCTGTACCTAGGTTAGGAGGCGCACATTCTTTCCCCTCCCCCCTCAGCCGTTCTCAATGTGCCTCCCATGAAGCCTCCTGCCCCCCCTTCCTATCTCAGAGTAGGAAGCAGGACATTTAGGAAATGGGGACCATGTACCCTTGATCTCTTGGAGAGCAGCGAGAAAACAGGATATTAGTAATAACTGGAGCCCTGGGGCCTGGGCCCCAGGTATGGTGTTTTTATAAAATCTAGGTCACCCGGCTAACTTTTGAATTTCAGTTAAGCAGTGACAATTGTCTTGATAGAGGATTGTATAGAAGCTGCTCTTTCTAAGACATTACTCATCATCCCCTTGAAATAGAAATTTAACCAAGAGTCCTGTACTTTTGGGTCCATGGCAACAGGGCCCTGAGGCCTAGGGGACCCGCTTCTTCGCCTAGCGCAACTCTTGGCCCTCCGATACAAACAAGAGCTCTCTACACCTTAGCAGTACTTCCCTCTGGAACACCTTGTGTCAAGAGTTTTTATGCGCAGCTGTCTCAGTGTCCATTTCCCAGAGGAGAAACTGAGGCAGGGAGGCTGGTGTGAACCACTGATCTGCAGCTCCCAGCCGGGATCCCTGGCAGTGGGTGGGTTAAGTGGCGCCAACTTCAGAGAGGCGGTAATAACAGGTTAGCTTAGGAAAGCTCTGTGCAGAGATGGGGAGGGCTGTGTCAACACATGCAAATTATATGCAAATATTCTTGGCCCTCCTGACAGGCTCACCTAGGTGGGAGACCCAAGAGCACAGTCTCAGTTGTCCATGGGGTTCTAGTATGGGCAAGCGCGTAGCCAGCTGATAGCCACTGGGTCCCTGGGAGGCCTGAGTTCCCTGCGCACGTGGACTGGGGGAAATGCACACACGTGTTCCCGTGTTCTCTAGGCGTGAATGCGGATGTGAGGGGGTTGGTGTGGAGGTGGATGCTTGAGGCTGTGGGGCGTGGTGATGTGTGCGTGACCTGCCACCTTGATATGTGTATTCCCAGCAAGCCACATGGCTCCTGTCTCCTGGGATGACCTTCCCCAGAGCTCTGGCGTTGCTTTATGGAGAGAAGAAAGCAGTCTTTCCTGGAGTTCCTTTACTGAGATACCCTTGGAGACCAATCCTAACACAACACTGCCATTGGCATCGGCAGAGACTGATCCCTTGCTGGCTGGTTTAGGGTAAGTTAGTTCACTGCTGTGGGCTTCCTGTCTCCACTTGTGGCACAGTGTGTCTGATGAGGTATTTCTGTCCCATGTAGTGTGGAGGTCTCACGGGCATCTCCTTAGCTGGTCACACCTCTCTCTCTACACTAGAGAGAGAAAAAGGAGTCTTTCTCACCTTTGAAGATCTTAGAGGTCTATGAAGAAAGCTGAGCCCACTGCAACACAAGACAGGCAAAGATTCACCCAAGACACTCATAGAGATGGTGTTGGCAGTGTTCAGGATATGGAAAGATCATTTCTAGTTAGGGAGAGACTCCTTAAGGCCTTGCTTGAGGAGGCAACCCCTGGGATCCACGATGTAGGGGAGGATAGGCCTTGGGCTTGTGAATCCAGGACAGGATGGTCGTTCCAGGTGAAAGGGGCAGCATCTAACAACTGCGGAGGAGAATTCGGAAGAGGAGAGACTGTAGCTGGCATTGAAGTTGCCACCTACCAGTCATCTACTTATCCATCTACCCATTCACTTACCTACCCGCCCATCCACTCATCATCCAGCCGTCCATCATTTGTGTACCCATCAATCACTCATTCATCCATCCAGTCACCTATCCATCCGTGACTCTCCAACATGCATCTCCCCACAAACACATCCATCTCTGGCAGTGAGTGTGGAACAGGTAAGAGAATATGCTGCCCTGTGGAAACCAGAGACAATAAGTACACTCAGTAGTAATCACTGTGCTAATGTGTACATGAGAATCTGAGATCGTTGTAGCAGCATCCAGGGCAGTAGTTCTCAACCTGTGGGTCACGGCCCCTTTGGGGTCACGTATCAGATACCCTGCATATCAGATACTTAATTACAATTCATAAGAGTAGCAAAATTAAAGTTATGAAGTAGCAATAAAATAATTTTATGGTTGGGGGTCACCACACCATGAGTAATTATATTAAAGGGTCGCAGCCCTTGGAAGACTGAGAACCACTGAGGCAGGGCTCCCCTAAGGATGTACAAGGTCAATGGGAAGAAAGGAGGGATGGAAAGAACATCCCAGGCCACGAGTGTGACTCTCCAGGGATACAGGCAGGAACTCAAGAACCTAAAGGCCAATGTGTGGCTTTGATGTAGATGAAAAGAAATGGGGATGGGAGGTAAGCAGAGGCAGCAAGTGTGGGACCGTCTGGACCAGGGAACATCACTATCTCATGGGATGGATGTGTAACTTCATTTGCACAAGCTTTCTCATTGCCTCTGAGGGGAGAGGCATGTTTCCTGAACACCTTGACTAAAATCTCCCTTGGCTTTTTGCTCTCAGCCCGGAGTCCTCAGAGACTCGCCAGACAGTGTCTTGGACAAACTCCGTTCCTAAGCTCTGTGCCCCACTCGGCTCCCAGCACTGGAGCTCCAGAGAACATGTGTATTGGCGCTGGCCATCTACCTCTGAGTTCCTTCTAATTAAGCCAAATCTCAAGGAACTTCACCACAAGAGAACAGGAAGTCCACAAAATATTAAACATGCTTAAGACCTGGTCCCTAGCTTTCATGAAGGTCAGAGAGTGGTTTCTGTCTGGCCCTTCTTGCTGGGCTGGGTGTATCCTCACAGAGTGGTTCCCTGAGGAGCAAGAGGCTTGGAAGAAGCTGGGATTGCTTCATGCAGCATGGACTCTAAGGTACCCAAGGTGAAACGCTTACTTGTGCCACCCTGTCTGGCCTGTCTATGTCTCTCACAGCCAAGATTTCTGATCATGAGGTCAGAAGATTGAGCTTGCTTCTCCCTAGGGCTACCAGCATGTCTGAGAAAGTGCCAGGCCATGAGGTGTATGTTCCCCTGATCTCTAGAAGGTCAAGGACAGGGCAGAAGAGGACTTTGGTCACTGGTCTTGGAGAGCAAATGACTTCCATGTTCTTTGTGTCATAGTGAACAAAGTCTTTCTTAGATAAAGCCCCAGGCAATCTTCACTTCCATATGGCATGGCTTCCCTGGGCAGTTGCTTACCATGTGCCCACTTGGAATTAACTAAAGCAAGCTAGTCTTTTTTTCCTCCACATTTTCAAGGAATGCATGGTTTTGTGGAGAAGCTTGACCTAAGGTTTCAAAGCATTGAGAATGTGCCAGGGACAATGAGACCCTAGAGGCAGGCGTGACTCCCCGTGCCTTTTGGCTGCGTCAGGCCTTATAGAGAGGAACATTTGGGGCCTGGATCTGTTTTTCTCACTTCACGGGGAGGAAACAGATGTATCCAGAAACTGGCCCTTCTCCAAAGATACCTGATATACATTTCCACACACGGCAGTGAACTCTATAGAATGCACATGTAACCCCACAGGAAATGGAGCTCCAGTCTCCGAGTGGGTCTCTGAACAACAGACTTGAAGGTACAAACAGAGACTTGATGACTCTAGTTATTCCTGGTGTCTCTTGTGAAGAAACAGGTCCATGTCTCTCCAGAACATCTGCTTTAATCACCCTGTCCGCCATCCCAAGAAAACACCAACATCCATGTTTTCATCCTTCTGTCCTGACCCAGGCATTTCTCTCCATCATCCCCTCACCCCACTCCATGCCAAGTCCTATACTACTTGGCAGATCATTCACCCTGGAGACTCTGTGCCACTTGTCCCCTGCATGCCCTTTGGCTTCTCCCAACACTGTCCTCACTAGCCTCTGGTTGGCTTTTGTGACTCGTAAGCAATGGGCCATTTCAAGGTCTTTGTGTTTGCCATTTTCTCTGCCCGTGTCCTCAGATGCCCGTGGTTGGGCCTCCTATGTTGTACAAACCTATTTCGTAGGTTCACTGTAATGACCTCACTGTGCCAGCTGCCCCATTTCACTCAATTCCCCTCTCCCTTGTATCAAGTAAACAAGGAGTTTACTTAATTTGATATATTTTCTTATATGGACATCTCTACGGGATGGTCAGTCTATGTAAAGAGGCACCCGACCCATCTTCTTCCCAACTGATCCTCCAGCTTCCAGGAAGCCTAGGAATAATTTGGCTTTCTACCTGTATTCATTGAGCAAGTGCATGACGGTTGAATGTGGCTTGCCTGGCACCTGGGAGAGTCTGTGTATTCTTCCCTTCTGGATTTTTGGGGTTAGAAGCTGTCTGGTTAGGTTTTTGTCATCTGTTGTTCTCTCTAATTATCCTGATTATGTGCCACTCAACAGATGACGGGAGTTGAGCAAAGACGACAGGAGAGTTGAGCAAAGACAACAGGAGAGTTGAGCAAAGACAACAACAGGAGAGTTGAGCAAAGACAACAGGAGAGTTGAGCAAAGACGACAGGAGAGTTGAGCAAAGACGACAGGAGAGTTGAGCAAAGATGACAGGAGAGTTGAACAAAGGTGACAACAGGAGAGTTGAGCAAAGACGACAACAGGAGAGTTGAGCAAAGACGACAGGAGAGTTGAGCAAAGACAACAGGAGAGTTGAGCAAAGACGACAGGAGAGTTGAGCAAAGACGACAGGAGAGTTGAGCAAAGACGACAGGAGAGTTGAGCAAAGACGACAACAGGAGAGTTGAGCAAAGACAACAACAGGAGAGTTGAGCAAAGACAACAGGAGAGTTGAGCAAAGACGACAGGAGAGTTGAGCAAAGACGACAACAGGAGAGTTGAGCAAAGACGACAACAGGAGAGTTGAGCAAAGACGACAACAGGAGAGTTGAGCAAAGACGACAACAGGAGAGTTGAGCAAAGACAACAGGAGAGTTGAGCAAAGACAAAAGTGTCCTTGGCAGGAGGGAAGAATTGGAACAAATTGGAAAAAGTCAGGGCTCCTTTTGGCCACAAGGAAGTGGGTAATTCTGGACACAAAACACACTGATGTTTTTATCTGCACACACCTGTGTGTATGTCTGTGTTTGCATGTGCGCCCAGAACACACTGGTCTGAACAGGAGTGCTGGAACGATGGTGGTGTGGGCGACAGTTGAGGGTCTGGTGAAAGGCGGGGCTTCTGCCATATGCTCACTAGCTGGTCAACTTTCTTCTCTGCTTAGTGACCTTTAAGATAAGAAGGTGACAAATTGGTTTTAGCTCAGATGCTAACTCTGATTGGGAAGTGATGGGAGAATCATGTTGCTCAGCAACACCTGCCTTAAGTGTCGGAGGAAGGAGGGATGCTGGGCTGGGCTTGACCTTGCTTGATTAGATGATCTTCAAGGAACCATTGGCGCTCAGATCTCCAAGGCACTGCTGGTGCTCAACTCTAGACTCCCCGCATGTTCTGGGAACAAGAGTTGAGTTGGAGACTCTGAGAGCAGGGAGGGGTCTCTTTCTCCAGGACTTGGCTTTGGAGGACATAGGAGGAAGACCCTTGGGGACAGTGGGAGGTGACCGTCCCTTGAATGATGAAGGCATGAATTTCACCATTTCTGTGAATTTTCAGCACTGAAAAGTGAATCCCTAGAAAAACTGTATGCACTGGATAATTTGGGGGATAAACACACACACACACACACACACACACACCAATGAAACATTTACACCATTAAGGTGACTGGTGACTAGAACATCTGCCACCTTCTATAGTTTCCTCTCTCACTGAGACATTGGTCTTAGGAAAGCATTCCTTGGTTCCACTCCTTTAGAAGGCCCCTGTGGGCCCCGCAAGGGCTGTTAGCTGCAGTGGCCAGCTTGTGTAGATCTCTAGAAGGCATTTGTCATGGTTGGCGTTGATAATCAGATCACCTACAAGACAAGCCTCTGGGCACGCCCGTGGGTGCACCAACTGGAGTCTGGGGTCGTCGGCAAAGCTAGCTGAGGACAAGAGCACATTGTTCTCTGCTGCCCAACAGTGAATGCGACGGGAACCAATCAGCTACTTCCAGCTGCTGCCAGTGTGACTTCCCCACCATGATGGACTGGACCCTTGAGCTCTGGGCTGAAATCAACCCAGTTGCTTTGGTCAGGCCATCGTGCAGGGAAGCAGAAGTGACTGATAACTAATTAGCTAATAGAGCATCCATCCCTCTGACAGCTGCTGCCACCATCTCCTGCTCATCGTCATTTAACTCTGGCCCATGGGACAGGATGCAGAACTTGTGGTCTTCATGCCTGGCTTGTTTCCCTTAGTGCGGTGTCGTCAATGTCTCCGTCCTGCTGCGAAGGCCAGGGTGCCTTCTGTTTTCTAAAGTGCTTTTAATGAAGAATAAAAATATATAAAAATAAAAACAAAGTCCTAGTGGGAACCAGCTGGTGAGCCCTGTGCTTAGGGAAGAGATGAAGTCACACCAGCTCCCCCCTCTCCCTCTTGGGAGATGTGCTTCTGAGCTTTTACTTAGGAGTCAAATTGAGTGAGTGCCTTTTGATCTGAGTTCTGACTCTTTGCAACAAAAGGATTTGAAGGGACTTAGAGTAAGAACACAACCAGAGGACAGTGGGAAATAAGCCACAGGGAGAGCTCAGGAGGCCACAAATCAAAGCCCCAAGGAGGGTCAAGGCCTCCCAGAGCGGCCTTTGGATTCGGGGACCTGTTGTCAATGGGTTTCACAAAGACAAAAGGCTTCTTGTCCTGTAGAGATGGCTGGCTGCGGCCAACACACAAATCTGTGTTTTAATCTGTTTATTGAAACGTTTAAACAAGCTGCTTTTATAAATACACTCAACAGGCAGTGATTTAACCAGCTTCCCCACCCCACCATGGCGGTGTGTCAGGGTCTCAGCCAGCCATATTGGTCCCCATCTGGACTGATGAACCCATCTCTTCAAAATAAAAAGGAAACAACTCCTTCCTCAGGGAACTTTGCAAACATAAGGAGAGGAAGGAGCAAGATTTGGTTGTTTGTTTGATTTCACTGAAATTTCAAGATTTTCTTTCTGGCCTCAAAAATTTAATTTACCAAACAGTGGGTGATGCCAGCAAAATCACTTCCGGTGCCGAAAAAACAATTTCGTTTTTACACTCTGTAATTCGAAGTGGGAGAGAGCCAAGTGCTCAAGCGCCACATCACAGCTTCCTGAACAGGGATGCAGTCTTAGGGACATAAACACTCTGCTTTCCCCTGATTTTTCGGCTGTCACTCAGCCACCTTCATTACATGTAGCGCCGCGTGAGCTCAGCCTGCAGCAATAGTTTGGGCAATTACCTGCGAAAGAACATTGGTGTGCCAGCCCTGGGAAGTGCGCCATTGTACCTTTCCCCCAGAGCACCAGGCACAGCCTCCCTCTTGATGGAGCCAGCTCTGCCAACGTGAGGGGAACTGTTCCAAAATGAGCCCCAGGGCATTTATTTCCCAAACAGCCTTGGCTGCCCAGGGATAGGATGGGGCCGCGGGTCAGAGGAGGTGAGCGGGTACATTGTGGGTAAAGTTGACTGTTTGGGGGGTCAAAAGGATCTTATCTTTTGAGAATTGGCCCATTCTGAGCCCACTGGGTCTCTGTGATGGCAGTGTGGAGTGTCCATCTCTCTGCTCTACACTGTCCCTACAGAGTTTGGGCCAAAGAGACCAACCCCAGTGCAACCTACCTGATTATTGGATGTCTGGGGGTTCTCAGATGCACAGTCTGGTCTAGCGTTCCCCCAAGGTTGGTCTGTAAAGCTCTCTGGGTATTAGGTAAATTTTTCCTTTTTGTTTTTGTTTTTATAATTTCTCTTTTTAACTTTAGAAGGGACATCTATTAATAATGATAATTATTATTAATAATAAACATATTACTAAATGACTATTAAATATGTATTATTAAATATAAAATTATTGTAGCCTTTGAACTTTTCATTTGGAATTATTTTAGATTTGTAGACAGCTTGCAACCTTACCACAAGTGCCCTTTTTCTTTTGGACACTGTGACCCTCATGTGCCATTGGCCATAGCTGAGAGACGCAGAGATTGAGGCCGAGTTGTCTCCCATATACTACCAGTTTCCTGGATACTACCCTCCAGCTCTCTCTTCAGGCTGTGCTTGACGGTGCCCTTTATAGCACAACTCTTTTTTTAAAAATATGTGTTTTATTTCATTTGAATTGGTGTTTTGTTTGCCTTCTAATGTCCGTATTGAGGGCATCAGATCCCCTGAAAATGAAGTTACAGACAGTTGTGAGCTGTCAGGCAGGTGCTGGGAATCAGAGCTAGGTTCTTTGGAAGAACAACCGGTGCTCTTAAACACTGAGTCATCTCTTAGGCCCAAACAACACGACTCTTTAAAAGAAGTGTACTACGTAGGGCTGGGGAGAGATGGCTCGGTGGATTAAGAGATTCACTTCTAAGTGCAAAGGCCTGCGTTCAGATCCCCGGCATCCATGCAAACGCCAGGCATAGTGGCATGTGTCTGCGTCCCAGCGAGACAGGTCCCCAGAGCTTGTTGGCCAGTCAGATTAGCTGCTTCAGTGACCTCCAGGACCAGTGAGAGACCCTGTCTCTGAAGACAAGGCTGAGAGCTGTTGAGGAAGACATACAGTGTCAACTTTTGTCATCTACGTGTGCAGGTGAGTGTGTGTGCTTCCACACACACTCACACACACACGGCCATGACTATGGAATATTTCAATGGATATTACTAAAATGCATTATTATGAAGTACAGCTTGGACAAATTAAATGATAAAAGCAAGTTGGCAGGAATAAAGCTTTCACGCACACGAACAAGAAGTCGGAGAGTGAGCTTTCAGAATGGGACATTGATTTCCTTCACAGATCCACTGGGAGGTTGGGCTGCTTCCTTGTCATTCTGCAAGGTCAGAGCCCTGTCCCGGCTGAGCTGGGATTGGATTTGAGGCACCTTGTCCCTTTGATCTCTCTTCGGTGCTGCTTTGAGTGCTCCATAAGGATCCGCACCCCAGCTGGGGAGCCATGGGAGGAAGGGGGGAGGGAACAGAGAGAAACGTCCAGGCAGAATAATAAAGGTTCTGTTCCAATGATCCAGCTGACCCTTGACCCCCATTACCACGGGTAATCAAAAACTGGCTGCATGCATCACGCTTTAAATAAAAACACCATTTACCTGGCCAGAGGACGTGCAGACAGGTAATTGCATGGGGTGCTGGCCCCATTACACTTGGGGAGAGGCACTTTTCTGTGTGTGCTGGCAGAACCGCAGCCCTCGGCAGGCTGCCGCACATCTGTGAGGGCTTCTCCGAAAAGAGACTCCACAGGCATGACCTGTTTCTCTCAGGACACAAGGGTGGTGATTAGTCCCTGCTTTTGACACTGGAAGGAACCCAGCAGAGGCTGTCAGGGGGACCGGACCCCCATAGAGCCCCAGTTCAATGTGAAGCCCTGGTATATGTGTTTACAAAGCAGGGTGTTGTTAAACCCCACAGAGAAGCCTAATATGGGGTGCAACAGCTCTTGCCTTTGTTTCCTGGCTGCGTTTTTTTTTTTGTTTTGTTTTTTTTTTGTTTTGTTTTGTTTTTTTTTTTTTGAGCCTTTGAGGTCTTCCACTATGCAGAGTTTCCACCTGGCGTGTGATTTAAGTGTCTCCTAGTCATGTCAGGGAAAGGAGCTTTTCCCCAGTATCGTTCAGCAGTGGATGTCACCTGAGATGTTTTCTGAAGGGGTACTGGGGACCCCAGAGCTGAATGGATAACCCTCTGTGTGAGGTGAATGCTCAAATCTCTGAAGGCACGTGGGGTTAATAAGCCAGAGAAGGGGTGGGAACACAAACCCAGAGTCAGCTGCTGGCCATCCTGAAGACAATGAACAGCTGTTTCTCACAGCTGGGTGTGGAGTATCAGCTCTTCTCAAATTGTGTCCTGTGGTATGAACATCAGCACCGAAACAAGGGAGAATATTGCCCAACTCCACTCATCTGGTCAGCACATACTTTGAGAGCCATAAGTTTGGTCCTTCAAAGAGCACAGAGAGATATGCGTGGTGACGGGGTCCTGGCTCCTGCACAGAGCACAGGGGATGTGTCCTACGGTCATTACGGATTCTACTCACGGGAACACCAGAAGCCTTGCACGTCTCACTGGTTTGTGATTCCATCTTGAATACCCATGCTCAGCATCTGCATGTGGGATTAGGGACGCCCTGCAATTGAACCCCGAGCTCCCAGAGATGATGTAGCCCATTGTTGCTCCCAACACAGCTACCTACAGGGACGAAGGAGCCATGGCAAGGGAGCAGCAATGCCAGGACCCTGACCATGCCCTTCCACCTGTGAACCTTGAGCACGGGCTCCTGGGGTCCCCTCGCAGTCTGTGTCCCGTTCACTTGGCTGTATTAGAGTGCTTTACCTTTAAAGGCAGGCTATATGAACTGCAATTTGCCCAAAGAGTATGGAGCAATTCATCTTTCTTGTTGATTTCTTATTTGAGAAAATAAGAATCCTTCATTCTTATTTGAGCTGGGGAAATGGCCTCAGAAAGCAAGTTAGCTCTGAAATGTTCTGGTTGGTTTTATTTGATGACTACGGCCATCAAAGCTGCATATTGTGGACAAAGCCCTGTTGTGATCTTAGAAGAATTTCTTAGTGTTCTGATAGGTTCACATACCGCGCAGCTCACCCTTTCATTTTTATTGTTTTATCAGGGTTTTTTTTTTTTTTGATGGCATCTCATGTGTTTCAAGTTGACTTCAAAGTCCCACTGTAGCTGAGAATGACCCTGATGTCATCTCCTGCCTCCCTCCTTGAGTGCTGGGGCTACAGATGCACAATACCTCATGCAAGCATTCACACCATGTACACATACACACCATGAACACACTTGGACACACACATACGTTACAGTGAGTCCCAATAAATCAGAGGGGATGCTGACACAAGAGACAGGTAGCTTCCTCACGTGCTGCAGAGGAGGTGCGGGAGGCCCTTGTGAGACATGGCTACAGCAAGGCCCTGTGTTTTCTGGAAACTAAACCTGCCACTGCGGCATCGTTCCTACCCCAACTTCACATTCCTGGGGCTTCTTATACCTGTGGTGACTTGCATGGCTCAAGCAAGAGGTCATGGGAATTCACTCCGTCTGATCCTTCCAAAGTCCAGAGGAAACATCCCCCTCCTAATCTAGCTGAGAACCAGGCTGAAGCTTCCAATCACCTGGAAACAACTGGTGTCAAAATGGAGCGAATCTGTGGCCGTCGTTGAGTTTCCAAGTCATGATCAATCAGCCTGCAGGAGCCCACAACCAGGAGGGCTTCTGGCCGGCCATGTCTTAGGACCTTTTCTTTTGACTGGACCCTTTTCTGCGTCTCAGATTGCACCTAGAGAAACTGTTGTTTGAAGGCCAGTAGAGCAAACACTGTTTTACCACTGCCATGGTCAGAGAGAGCGGAGGAAGAAACTCCTCTGGAGGGAGATCATTCTGATGCAATATTCTAAGATAAAAATGATTGCAAACATAACCATACTGAACGACTTCACAGCAGTTTATCTGAAAATGGCACTTCAGGGATGA
Organism: Alexandromys fortis; assembly: GCF_014885135.2. NCBI lineage: Eukaryota > Metazoa > Chordata > Mammalia > Rodentia > Cricetidae > Alexandromys > Alexandromys fortis. The sequence continues at coordinate 5,520,995 of NW_026067960.1, forward strand.
CGGGATGCTCCCCGCTCCTGCTCCCTGCCATGGCCATCTACAATGGAAGTACTCACACTGAGCCTTGAGGATGCTCCTGTCGGGCCCATCTCCAGGAAGACCAACACCCTGGCTCTCACTCAGCCCCAGAACAGACTCATCTATAGACTCGAATGTTGCACAGGCACTTTCAAGGCCTCTTGGGTTTCCAGATCAATAGTTACGGTCCCCGGAGAGGAGGCGTTTGAAGTCTCGGCTTCCTGTTTTCTGAGTGTTGCCACTGCCGCGTTAAGTAAAGCACAGAAAACAACTTACTTCCTTTTTCTGAGGCAACCCGAGCCTCATCTCCACTGGAGTGTCCTCCAGGCTTCTCCAGATGCTTTATTTGCTTTCTTCAGAGAGACATGGAGTTGACTCAGCCGCCAGCTTCTGGGGCCCCTTCTTGTTCTCTTTCCTCCTCTTTGCTGAGGTGTGTGGGGTGTGGGTGTAGGGCGTCTTTCTGTGCTGAGACTGCTTGTGCATCAGGCACCAATCGAGAGTGACAAGATACCTCCCTGGCAGAATAGCAACTTCCCCAGAAGATGAGGGGGGAGGGGGAAGAGAGCGAGCAAGCAAGTGAGCCAGCTTCTTGGCTCTCCTCACCTCCATGGACCTGTGGCTGTATCTCTCAGGACTGGCCTGGGCCACCTGGCTTTAGAGCAAAGATTCACTGGCTGAGAACTCACCATCCTTCGTAAAGGTACGTGGGTGTTAAAGGGCACCAACACAGAGAAGCTGCTCGCGGTGTTTTCAAGCGGCAATCTCCTTTGCCCCCGGTGTGCTTACCTACACAGTTGCATCTCTCAACATGTTTACTGCAACTCATAATGGTTGTCAGAAAGCCAGTCCCATGAAAAAGACAAATAAGGGGGCCGGAGAGATTTCTCTGCAGTTAAGAGCACTGCTACTCCTGCAGAAGACCTGTGTTGGAATCCCAGGACCAAGAGGGAGGATACTAGCCACCCGTGACTCCGGTTTCAAGTGATACAATGCCCTCTTTATCCTCCTTGGAAATCAGGCACATACATGGCACACATATGTACATACAGGCAAAATACTCATATGCATGAAGTAAAGTGATCTACAGTTTTAAAGATTAATAAACAAACACATTGTTTTATTAGCTGATCTTTGCCAAAAGTGGCCTAATTAAACCAAAGATATGAATTGGTTAGAAACATATATTAGCCCAAGAGTTTGTAAAGTACACTCACCTACACACACCTCACACCCCCACATCCACCCTTAAGTATCCAAGTATTTGATAGTAACAGTATTACAGGTATTCCCATTAGCCACCCAGCAGAATCATTTTTCAGTGAGTTTTCAAGGGTTAACAAACCATAAATTTATACACAGGCCTGGCTTCCCAGACTTCCGGATGGCTAAGAGTTGGCGGGAATCTCAGATAAGCCTGGGAAGCAGGTCTGAGGATAACAAACCTCTCCTCTCCTTAGAGAAAGTGCATCGTTTAAGGCCAAGATGCGAACTCTAACTGCTGACCAAGCAAAGAACAGGATATGACAGAGAGAGGTGCAGTGAGCTCCCAGGCAGGCAGAGCAAATGTTTGGACTGATTTAAAATAGTGCTGTGGCCCCTAGCCACCCTACCCATTATCCCTGCATAGAGCAAGTTTGGGATCACAGGTGAATGCCAATCAGAGCAGGACCTTGAGTTCTGGAGCCATCTCAGGTTCTGCAAGGAGACTCCAAGACCGGGGTGTAAATCTGGTTTCCTTTGGCACTTGGCTGGGCAGCCAGGGGAGGGATGGCCACAAAGGAGGAGCCCCATGCTCGCAGGGTTACCCAAAAGGGCCCCAGTGTCTGCTGCACAGCTGCCTGGGGGAAATGAGCTCACGGTGAGGGGCCAGGGGTCACCAGCCAGAGACACCTTTCCCCTGGCAGAGGCCACAAACATTGTGTACACAGATCCAGGCCTGGAAAAGGAAGGTGAGAAGGCCTTGTCTTGATGCAGGGGCAAGCCAAGGGGGAGTGAGCTTGGGTGGTCAGTCACAGCTGCTTTTGAACAAAGGCCCGAGAGCCTATTGTGAGACAAGGCAAATACCCCAGAGAACAGAAGCCTGAGGTCCGTAGGTAGGAAAGATGCAAGGACAGGGATTATCTCTGGGGTCTCAGGACTCTGTCACCCTGGAGCATGGGGATGGCATACAGCTGGTCTTGGGACAGAAGTGTCTATATTTCTCTGCAGGTTTACAGTGCAGGCCAGGCAATGGGTGACTACCCCAGGCAGGGCCTTGAGTGTCTCCTTCACACTGGATGACGTTTGTGATGGTCTCCAGCTCACAGCCACACTGAAGCACGTCCATGTGTGGCAGTAAGGCAGATTCCCTTCCAATATAAGGAAACTCAGAGGAAAGTAAAGTGGGCTAGAATTAAGAAAACTATTAGTGGGATATGAATTTTGTCAGTTGTTCTGGCGTTGGAGCTCCAGGCAGGAGTGTCATTGCAAGTTTCAGGGCATTCTGGTCTATAAATCAGCCTATGGCACAGAAATGGGCTGGTCAGAGCCAGTCAGTGGGACACATGGCTGAAGGTGCCCTGTGCTCATTCGACTACACAGCATGGGCTTTTAATTTTGACTCTATCTATTAACTTGCTTTTATTTTAATGAATTAGTCTTTTACGGAAGTAATTGCAGACTTGTGAGAAATGAGCGGACTCCCTTCGTGTGCTTCATCCAGTTTCCCGCTGGCCGTGGTAGAGACTGTCCTAGCGTGTCAAGGACCTACTGGTGGCCAACTGACTCTACTCTGCCGTTCCATCCCCTGCCCTTCTCCCCACCTCAGTAACCATTCTTCTATCCCCTTGCCGCACAGTTTACCACTTTAGGAATGTTTTATACCAGGGTGGTGGGATGACCCAGCAGGTAGAGGTACTTGCTGCCAAACTTGATAATATGATTTTGGTACCCGGGACCCCCATGGAAGAAGGAGATTTTCCTCTGGCCTCCACATTTATGATGTGGCCTGCTCATACCCACAGACCTGCACATATGCACACAAGATAAACAAGTGCACTGCAAATGAATGCATTTAACTTCCAATTCTACTTCATAAAATTTTTAAAAGAATATTTTATAAAGATTGCATAGTGAGTAGCCTCATTCTCTGGAGATTCACCCAACTTATTATTTCATCCTCTTATTTTTTATTTCCGCTTTAGATTTGTTTTGGTGTGTACGTTCCTCATGTGCAGGTGTCGGAGCTGTGGAAAGTGCCATGTTCATGCTTAGAACTTGCCAAGTAGATTAGGATAGTTTATCAGCGAGCCTCAGGGACTCTCTTGCCTTTGCCTCTCTAATGATAGGGTTGTAAGTGTGTATCACCATGCCAATCTTTCTTCAGCTGGGGTCTGGAATCCTCATGCTTGCCCGCTAGGTACTTAGCCAACTGTGATACCTCCCAGTCTCCAGCCTGTGTCTCCTTATTGCTGAGTAAGATTCTGTGACACAGATAGGCAGTTAGCTTAGACATGTGTCTGAGGAAGATCAAATGGGCTACTGTCTCGGGCTGTGCAGAATGGAGCTGGGCTGAACGTGTGTGGTTCAGGCTTTGGTGAGAGCCTGCTTTCTTTTCTTTGGGAAGCAGTAGTGTTGTGTAAGGCAAGGTAGCTGACTGCACGTTTGTAACAACCACACGGTTTTCTAGAACGCTCATGAGCTGGCTGCCACAAGTACATCTTTAGAGACCTGTCTGCTATGCTTTTCACTAATTTTCTACCTGGATTAATAATTGATTTTTTTCACAGTTAAGTTTTCTTGGCTCTTTATATATTCTAGACATGAGTCCTTTGGTAGCTCTGTCAATTGCCGCTATTTTCCCCATGGATGTGGCTCTGCTTTTCTTCTCCTTTTATAAGCAGAGGCATTTACAGAACAAAGAATCTTCATTTTGTTGAGGTCTAACCTAGCAAAGGTCTAACCTTGTCTCATAGTTCCTGCTTGTGTGAGTGACTCCCATCTTAGATCTGCAGGGTTTCCCCTGGTCCCTTTCCCTCCAGTGTTTAAAAGTTTCACAATGTGTGCTTGAGCTCACTTTCCAGTTTGAGTTCATTTTTGTCTAGCTAAGAAAGCTCAGACTGCAACTTCTCTTTCTGCTTTTGTGCACAAGAATTTATTCCTCATTCCAAAGAGCTGATACCTCAGTGCCATGCGTGGCAAAGCTAGGCTTTCTGCACCGAACTGCCTTGAACCTTTGTCAAAAATCACCTGGGGTGTGGGGGCACACACTTTTAACCCTGCACCAGGGAGACAGAGGCAGGTGGATTGCTGTGACTTGAAGCCAGTCTTTTCTACACGCTGAGAGCTTGTCTTAGCTGTTTCTACTTTGTGTTAGGATGACATGTCACTGACCAGTGCATCTCTTCTCCTGAAAGCACAGCCTTGGTTGCCATGGCTCTGCAATGAGTTTTCAAACCATGGCAGGCAGTGTTTTCCTCTTTCATTGTCCTTTTAGATGTTAAGAAATTCTTACTTGGATTATATAATACCTGATCTACATCTTTATACCAATTAGGAGGATACCTGAAATTTTTACTAGGTTGAATCTTCTAATCCAGGGACCCAATAAGTCTTTTTATTATTTATATTTTCTTTGAGTTATTTTGTCAATGTTATGTAAGATGCAATCTCTAAGGCCTTGGCATGCTTTGTTAGAGCTTAATGTGAGTAGTTTTGAGTATAAATGACATTGTAATTTGAATTTTTATGGAATTCACAGGTAGCATGGAAATTTAATTAATGTTTGTATGTTGATCTTGTGCCTGCGGAACTTCTTATTCTGAAGAGGTTTTTTTTTTTGTTTGTTTGTTTGTTTAATTTTTTAGGAATTTATAACTAAATAGCTGTGCCAGCTGCCAATGGGTGCACTTTTATTTCTTCCTTTGCTGTCTGTGTGTCTTTCTGTTGTCTGTATTTTGTATTATTTTTTTCCCACTTTAGTTCACTGGCTAAAGCTTGAGAAGTATTGATTCAGAGCAATGGACACCTCCTTCTCCCTTGCTAGTTCATCTTGCTGGCTAATGTTTGCTTTGTAGCGTTATGAATGACACTTGTCACACTGGGATGAGGAGATCTTTTCTTTCAGTAATGGATCTTGGCTATAACTATGTGGCCTTCTCCTTTACTCTGTTAATGTGGTAGAGCACATTGACTATATCTCAAACCCTTGGTCGTGGTGTGTGATTTTTTTAATGTCTTAGTATTTCATTAATAATGCTTTGTCAAGGGTTTGTGTCTAGATTCACGAAGGGTGTTGTTTTCTGCTTGACTCTCTTCGTACTATAGAAGTCAGGATGGTATCTGGGTACATAAAACACTCTCTTTTGTTCAGTTTTCAGATAGAGCTGGTATTAATTTCACTGTGAAATTAATTCTCTACACCAGCACCTAGAGGCTTCTTATTTGTGAGTTTTGAAATTACAAATTCAATTTGATGATAGTTAGAGCGCTCTTCTTAGTATTGATTTTGGATGAGGTGGATTGTGGCAGTTTATGCCTTTTGGAGAACCGGTTCATTTTATGCACATTGTTGAGTGCGTGGGGGTTGAATGATTCCCTTGTGAGCCTTTTGAAGTCTGTGGGGTCTGTAGTGATAGCCCCTGGTTTATTTCTGATATTGATAGTTTATGTCTTGTCTGATTTTTTTCCTTTGTCTGTCTTTGAAGAAATTCTAAATCAATTTTATTAAACTTGTCTAAGAACAAGCTTTCTGTTTCATCGATTTTTTTCCTCTGTTATTTTTGCTTCAGTTTTATTGATTTTTTCCTCAACCATTATTATTTTCTTCCGTCTGCTTTAGGATTATTATAGTGTGTGTGTGTGTGTGTGTGCGTGTGTTTGTGTGGTGTGTGTGTTTCGTGTGGTGTGGTGTGTGTGTGTGGCGCTAGATTGCAGAAGGAACATGACCCTTCCCCCTCAAGCCCTCTTTCTAAAGCTAACATTCCACACTGCACGCTTCCCCTCAGTCTTCTCTAAGGTGTGCTCCACTACCTTTCTGCTTTTTCTCAGCAATGTGCTTTCGACTGCCTCTGAGACAGCTTCTTTGGCCCATAGGTTGCACTTAGTTTCCAGGCATTTGGAGTTTTTCCAGTTTCCTTTCTCTTATTGATTTCTAGTGTTATTTGATATTGTTTAAGAACACACTTGGTCTTATTTTAATTCTTTAAATCTGTTTAGGCTGCTTCATGACTTAGAACGCAGCCTCTCTTTGGGTACCTGTTTAGATCGATTGAAGATGCAGAGGCCACACAGGAGGTAGCACAGAAAACATTTGGTAGAAGAATAACTAGCTCTTCAAGAGTCGCTGTGAGACACAGTAGTATCCCCACAGATGATGAGGAGAGTACCAAGAAAGAAGAGATGTGGGGGTGGAACTGGACACTGGGGTAGCGGATCTGGACACCGGGGTAGTGGGGCTGGACATTGGGGCAGCGGAGCTCTTGGCTCCTGTCACCTGACCACGACTTGTAGGGAGTTGCCAGGCACACCGTGGGTAACCTTCCAGCGTGTAAGCTGGAGACAGTCCACTCCCAGCTAGAGACAGAGGTGTGTGCTGAGAGCCTGGGTGTGGGGCATATGGGTCTTCTGAGCTCACAGGTCACAGCTGAGAACAGGGCTGTGTTCCATGGATGTGCTAGTCAGAGACAGACTGCCCAGATGGCAGGTGTTTCTGAGACGCTAGACCTCAGGAGGCTGCTGAAGCTGAGCTCCGGATCTGTGCTGTGGGTATTGTGGACAGGTTGTTTCTCGGACGAGGCTGTCCTGGGGCTGAGGACGTATGTTTAGAGGCCTGTAGCTAGGATAGTTCCATGGCCTACCCCGTGCCCATACCCAAGGCCCTCAACTTGGAATGTTCAGAAAACTTATTTCTCTTGAAGTACCCCTCCAACATGCCCTGCTGGGCAGAATTGCGCTGTTTCCCAGACAGCGCATAGCCAAGGGGGTGTGGGGTGCCGAGTGACGATACGTTTGTAATTGACACAATTACAATAGGTGTGCAGCAGCCCCTGCTCTTCTATATGGTGAACTTCCAACAACACAGGTCTCTGCTTCCACCTCACAAGAAGTGAGCATCTGTCTTGCTGAGGAAGCTCTTACCTGTCTTCGGGGTGAGAAGACAGAGGTGCTGTCTGCTGCCAAGACCCTGCCCGTCACTCTACTAACTCAGCGAGGGTCTCACTGAATATTTTCCTCACTGAGGACCAAGCTGTAAAGTTATGCGCCTGCATCTCATGTATGAAACTCAAAAATTAAAAGCAAAGCCAAGAAGTGCAGCCTGGTCAAACAGAGATAAAGATATTTGTGCATAGTGTTCAAAGTCATTCCAGTGGCTTCCCAAGTGAGTAGCTGCCTGTGAGCTACAGTTCGGAGATTCGGCTTTGCTCACCACCGGCCATTCCACAGCTTCCTCTCCATTGCTCTTTGCTTCCTGGAGCCTCTGCTAATTCTGAAGGCTCTGAGGAGTCCCTCTTCTGATGCTGCAGACAGCCTTTTGAGGGGGGAGGGGCACAAAAGCTGTGGCTCCCCACTTGGGCACTGGGGTCAGGCCCCTTGCTTTTGCACTAGCGATTTTCTCATACAGAGCTACCAATATTTAGCAGGCTGATAATTCTTCAACTGCTAGGGACTCCATGGCTTGGCAGTTGCTGTCACAAGTCTCCATGTGCCAGAGAGCTTGCCTTGTGGGTGTGTCGCCATTCCCTGTAGTGGACAAGCCAATTTTGCCTTTGACAACCAAGTGCTACCACATCTGGCCCTTACTCTACTATTCTGAGCTCACCTCTGCCTTGTGATGGTAGGATTACTCTTCCTAAGGACATCACCCACAGTTCTCCCTGTCTACACAGTTTTGGGAAGATGTGGGTGCTCCCCTGGACATCTCAGAGCTCCACCCAGGAGCACTTATGAATCTTCATGAGAAGTGTAGTTGATCTAGGCATTTGAATTCCCTTATCCTTGTCATGGGAGGGAAGCCCTGATGCTCTAACTTCATGAGCTGGAGGCCACTGTCACATCCAGATCTCTGCCTCCCGGCCCAGGACACAGTTAAAGGCATATCTAGCAATTTAGGCACATTAAACCCAAGAACCTCAGGGACAATCATCTGTGTCAATGAACTCTTGGGATCACTGCTGGTGGTCCCTGCCCTCTCTCATGGAAACCCTCAGGCCCATTTGCATATGGTGCTTAGTGTCTGCTGGTAGGTGATACAAGCATGGGTTCCATGGTTGTTCACCTATTTCTTCCTGGATTATATTGGGTGCTTGATCCCAGCCACCCTGCTCATGAGTCTTGGCGCATGAGGGATGGTCATGGTGAGTTCCAGGAAGGCTCAGCTATCTCAGAAGGTTTCTGCCCCAGGTGAGGGTCTCTCAAGGATCCCCAGCTGAGGACGGTAACTCTGCTAAGAGAGGGAGACACAGGAGGGTTCAGAGCAGCCGACTCCATCCAGTTCTTTCTTGTGAGTCTGAGATGTCCTCGTTCCAAGTTCCAGGATTCCCACCAACATTCCCCGCCCCCGCCGATTCTCACATGAAAAGCTTGGCAAGACTTTGAACTCATCAACTTGCACCAGTAAATTCTGTTTGATTTTCAGCTATGTCAGCCCCACAGCTCCAAGAAACAAGAAATTCTTCAGGGCTGTCACGGAAGCTGTCTGACTTTCAGAGCATGACTTGAGCTGTGAGTTAATGGAACTGAGATTGTCATTTTCTCTGTGTAAGCACTCAAGGCCTCTTAGGAAAATCCATTTAACACCGCAGTTCTTACACGCGTCTCCACTGCCGTGTGCATGGCCACGCCACTCCAGCTCCCAGGCCACCTGCTCTGGTCGTCACTTTATCTCAATTGACCCCAGTTGACAGCTTGATTAATTTTGATGCCGTGGCATGCCAGGGGTTGCGAGACTCAAATTTCTCATGGGAAAGGAACTTAGCCATCATAAAGTCCATCCCAATATCCCATAGGAATCTATCCTTGGGACCGTGTATCCATGATCAAGTCTGGACATTCTGTAACTAATCAGAAGATTTTGTAATCACCCTGGAAGTCATCTTGAGAAGTGTGACAATCAGAGAATAGCTCTCAGTTGTCAAAGGGCTCTAGGCAGTACCCTGAAAAGACACATGTGGGTGGTGGGCTTCTGACCTCTGGGGAAGCTGTGGTTTAGACTATCAGAGAGGGGTGCAGTCCCCTGATTTGAGCAGATAGGGTTAGTCTGGGAGCTGGAGGAATAGTGAGCAATGCATCTGGAAAGCGATCACAGCGAGTAGGTTTCACAACTACATCAGGGTTGTGGTTGTTGTAGGTACCATGTCAGGTACAGTCAGGTACAGCACTGTGTGGATTCAAACAACTATGGATCGAACATATTTGAAAAGGAGGTAACTCAGGAAAAAGAGGAAGTCCTTTGGGCACAGTGCCTAATAGTCAAGCACTAAGACATGACTTGGGATCCCCAGCTGTAATTGAACAAACATTTCCTGTCTCGACTGCCTGCTCCCAAATAACTGACACAGAGGCTTAATATTAATTACAAATGCTTAGCCAATAGCTCAGGCTTATTACCAGCTAACTCTTACAGCTAGATTAATCCATATTTCTATTTATGCTCTGCCACGTGGTGGTACCTTTATTAGCATGGCATGTTCATCTCCTGCTCCCTGTGTCTGCCTGGTGACTCCTCACTCTGCCTTTCTTCCTATCATCCTTAGTTTGGTTTCCCCACCTATACTTCCTGCCTGGCTACTGGCCAATCATCATTTTATTGAATCAATTCAAGTGACAGATCTTTACAGTGTAACAAGCGGATTAATCCCACAGCACCCTTTGTATAAAGTCTGACACAGCAGCTTGTGCCTATAATTCCAGCCCTGGGGAAACAGGGACAGACAGATCTCTGGAGTTCACTGGCCAGCCAGCCTAGCAAAATTGGTGAGCTCCAGGTCCAATGAAAGACCTGGCTTCAAAAAACAAGGTGGAGAGTGACTTGGAGTGATGACAGCCAACTTCAGTCTATGGAGTCCATGTTTGCTCACATACAACTGCTCATATATGTATGTGCACATACACCAGGCATGCATGAAGAAAGTAAGAACTAGGTCAGCAAAGACTTCTTCTTTCATGTCACCCTCAAACAAGACAGTGCAACATCCATTTACATAGTGACTACTTATGCTAGGTACTGTAGGTCTTTTAGCTATGACCTAAAGGTAGCAACGGATGTGCATGGCTTTTATGCAAAGTGATATGTAGTCTACATGAGGGACCTGAGCATCCATTCCCTGTGCACACTGGGGATGACTTGGTCTGCATGTGTAAAACTTACCACAGTGAGTGAGCATCACTGATTCTTTGTCAAAATGTGGAAACCTCTATTTTTAATTTTTGTGCATGTGTGTGGTACCTCATGCATGCGCATGCACATGTATATGTGTGAATGCATGCGCATAAGCTATCATGTGGACATGCAGACCTGAGGTGGACATTAGGTGTCTCTCTTTGGTTGCTCTCTGCCTTTATTTTTTGAGACAGTCTCTTACTGAACTGGAGTCTCATCACTTTTGGTAGACCAGCTGGCCAATGACCTGCAGGGATCTACTAATTATCCCAATCACCCTGATCCTTAAAGTTGGGGTTATAGGAACACCTTGCCATGCTCAGCTTTATTTTTTTATTATTTATTTATTTATTTATTTATTTTTGGTTTTTCGAGACAGGGTTTCTCTGTGGCTTTGGAACCTGTCCTGGAACTAGTTCTGTAGACCAGGCTGGTCTCGAACTCACAGAGATCTGCCTGCCTCTGCCTCCTGAGTGCTGGGATTAAAGGCCTGCGCCACCATCGCCCGGCCATGCTCAACTTTAATATGTGATTTTTGGGAACCCAACTCAGGTTTTCATGTTTGTACAGCATGCTTGACCCACTGAGTCAGGTCCACAGCCTCCTCCCTCTCTATGTCACTGCGTTTATTTTCTGCACATAGACTTAAAACTGTATCAAATCATATTCTAATGCCTTTACCTTCAAATAGAATTCAAAAACTCAAAAGTAAATGTTTTACCTGTACTTTCACTTCTTCCATCGTTGTTTATTTCTGCAATTCTAGGGTGTTTCCCCCTTTCCTTTACTACTCATTCCTTCTCCTTTTGAAGAGCTAGCCCAGTGGTTCTCAACCTTCCTAATGCTGTGTCCCTTTAATACAGTTCCTCATGTTGTGGTGACCCCTCAGCCATAAAATTATTTTTTTTGCTACTTCATAACTGTAATTTTTCTACTTTTATGATATTCAGGATATCTAATATGCAATCCAACAGGTTGGTCGTGACCACAGGTTGAGAACCACTGCTTTAGCCCGTTCCTTTATTTGAGGCCATCTTGATTTCTTCTTCGTGTGTGGAAGAATCACTGGATATAGGGATAGAGTTGGTTGTTTCTTCCTCTCACCCTGTGGAAAATTTCTCACTCTTCCTGCTGGCCTCTGAAGTCTGAGGAACCGCTAGCTAGCCCTGTCCCCTCCCCTGCTATCCATGGTAAAGGTGCTTCAGTTTGGCCAAATTTCTCTATCTTTAGTGTCAGAAGTTTGATGCTGGCACTCTTTGGGTTAGGGTTAGAGTAGGGCTAGGGTTCAGACTAGGGGCTAGTTGTTATTCTTAGGCTTAGGTTTAGATTTGGGCTAATGTTTGTATAAAATGTCAGGCTAGTGTTCGCTTTACTTTTTGTAGATATAGATTTAGGCCTTTTGCTGTATTGGAGTTTCCATTATTCTTTCTTAAAAACTTTCTTTTTTTTAATTTTGTATTTTGAGAGATGATCTTGCCCTATAGCCCAGGCTAACGTTGAACCTGCAATCCTCCTGCCTCAACCTCCTACATGCTAGGATTACTGGAATTCACTAACAAGCCATTCGTCATTTTGTAAGCACATATTTTCATGTGTGTGATGTTCATGTGTCTGCACATGTTTACATGCTTGACTACAGATGATCATATGCCGAGGAGTGCCTGTGGAGGTCAGAGGGCAACCTTGTTTAAGGTGGTGTCTGTTCTGTTCTTTGTTGCACTGGCCAGACAAACAGGCTCTCAACCTTGCTGCAATTCTCCTGCCTCTGCTCCCACCTTGCCATGAAGATGCTAAGATGGCAGATGTGTGGCCACACCAGCTTCACACAAGTTCTTTGGTGTCAAAATCAGGTCCTGATTGCATGGCAAGGACGTTCATCTACTCAGCCACCTTCAGACATCTTCATATTTTGTAATTCCCACTTTCCTTTTCCTGTTTTTCCAGAATTCTGATGTCACAAATGTCAGATCTTTTTTAGTCTCCTGGGCCCCTGGCCCTCCTGTCTCTACTTCCTTATGTGTTTCTTTATGTTGTCCAAAGAGCTTGGCCTTGATTATCTTGTTTCCAGATCTCTAGTTCTTCTTATTACTTGGTCTCTTTTGTTTGCTACTGAGCTCTAAAACTTTTGGTTATAGTGGTTTATTTCTGTCCTTCTAAAGATGACTGTTTTAAAAAATCTTTGATTTCTTTGCCTGTCTTCCCATTTCCATGTGCTCAGGATTTATTCCCAAGTGTTACTCAAAGAAGTGCAGTTAGGCCAGATAATCGATGGTCAGATAGCTGATGTCGCTGAAGCAGTGCAGTTAGTTAGACCAGATAATCAATGGCCAGATAGCTGATGTCACTGAAGCAGTGCTGTTAGACAAGATAATCAATGGCTGGATAGCTGATGTCACTGAAGCAGTGCAGTTAGACCAGATAATCAATGGTTGGATAGCTAATGTCACTGAAGCAGTGCAGTTAGACCAGATAATCAATAGCCAGATAGCTGACGTCTCTCATCTTTGGTGTTGTCTCTCTAGCTCTCTGTTCCCACTCACTTTGAGGTACTCCTGGGTCTTGATATGACTTGTGATCTGGGGGTGGGTTGGTAAATTCTATTGTAAGAGCCTGGGCCCATTGAGCCCTCTGCTACAGCTGGTGTGACTGTCTCTCGCCATTATTGACTTGATCAGGTCATAAAACACCTGAGCTCTCAGGAGAGGTCCTCTGGGCACGCCTGTGGATGAATTTCTAGTGCGGATTAGCTGAGTGGACATGGGAAACTCTGTCCTGTGGGCTGTAGGCCCAGACAGAAGTGAAAAGGAGGGAGCGTTGGTGCAACCAGTTTCTGTATTGGTGGAGATGTAGGATCTCAGCCACACAGTCCCAGTGTCGTGACTCTCACTCCCTCCTGCCCCCCCCCCCCGCTGTGATGGACAATACTGTGGGTCTCAGCCATAGAGTCCCTGTGCCTCCCCTGCCGTGATGGATAGTACTGTATTTCACCTAGCCACATCAAGCCTTTCTCTCAATATGTTGCTTTCAGTGGGGACCTTAGTCACAGCGATAAGGACAATGATAACTCCTGTCTTCCTTTGACCTGCAGGGGAAGGGGTGTTGGAGATGCAGGCTCCTTGATCAGCTTCTCTATCCTCCTGCTGTGCCTTCATCCCTGCCTCCCTGTCTGAGACAGAAAGCCCTGTCTCGTCCCTGTCCCGTGCGACCTGCCCTCACAGGGCGAACACAGTGTAGCACACCTCCCCAGTGGAGTTACCCTTGACAGTGGAAAGGAGTGGGCTCCTGAAGCACACGACAGTGTGGGCGAGTCTTCAGAGCATTGTGTCAGACGGCAGAGGCTGGGCTGAACAAGCTCTGTCACCCGTGCCTCCATTTGCATGATAGTCTAGAAAAGGCACACTTTGGGCCTAGAAACAGATCTTTGGTCAGGGTTTGAGGGTTGGTCCATCATGGCAGGTAAGGCAGGGCAGCAGAAGAGAGCCACGGCTTGCTCACCTGTGGCTGAATCAAGAACAGAGAGAGATGAATGCTAACCTTCATCCAGCTTCCTCCTCTTTTCATCTGTGCTCAGTCTGGACTGGTACTTCCTGCATTCAGGGTATGTGTTCCCTTTGCAGTTAGTCCCCTGGAAAGACCCTCAGAGGTGCACCCAGAGATGTGTCTCCCCTAGGCGGTTCTGAATCCAGCCAAACTGACAGCCACCCGTGCAGCTAAGAGCACTCTACGCTGGGAGTGTCCAGCCCCAGCCTTAACTGTGAATGCAGCCCCAGACCAAACCTTTAACATCGTTCTAAGTGAGACTTGTTTGTTGTTTTAACTTGATTGCCCAGTTTCCAAGCATAGCCTCTGTAGGTGACAACATGGCCCAGAGTGGCCAAACATTTTTCTTCATCCAATCAAGGTGACAGTGGAATTAACCACCACAGGGGGTTGAGGCTTCTGGAACTCTGACTCATGCAGGCTGCAGGGACTTGTTCCTATCTCCCTTTGAACTCAGCATGTTATCTGTTTGCTGGTTTCCTGGCAAATTATTGTAATTATATGAAACAATAACCATCCCCAATACAGCGCTCTGAATTACATTATCTCCCAACCCTGCTTATAGCCCACGGCAACAGGGAGCAGCATCTTTTTATCTGACATGTTCTAGGCTTCAGGGACGTGTGGGCAGCCTCCAGCTGGCCGTGGGGTCTGTGAGGCTGTGTTCACTGGAGGAAGGAGAGCAGCCTGGGTGGCAGCTTTGGTCTCAGCACCCTCTTCCAGCAAGTAGAAAGGCTGAAGACCTGTGTTTCCCATTTACCACTCAGAAAAAACTATCCAGGTCTGAGACCTGCCCGCTCCCTTCCCTTGTCATTAAACACAGCACAGTCTCAAGATTCTCTCACTTCAGGCCATTTTGTACATGGATTGGTTTGTTCCTTCCTTCCTTCCCTCCCTTCCACCATCCTCCTTCTTCCTCTCTCTCTCTCTCTCTCTCTCTCTCTCTCTCTCTCTCTCTCTCTCTCTCTCTCTCTCTCTCTCTCCTTTTCTCCCAAAGCCCCAGAGGAATAAAAGACTTACCCAGAAAGAATTGCAAATATCATCTAGCATCTACAAATGTAGTTCCTTTGACTTAGAGGGCTAAGCCTTAGGTCCAAGAATGTGATTCAGTGGAAGAGTACTTGCCTAGCTTGTGTGAGGGCCTGAAATCCCCAGGACATGATATATGTACATGTCTCAGACATGTGCGGCATGCTCCTGGCTCGGGGTCATTGCATTGCTGTCATCTGCATTTGGTTTCGATCTTCCATTTGTGTCTTCCCCCAAGTACTCATGTGTGTTCCTTTGTCAGATTTCCAGCAGGTTTATTTAGCTTTCTCAGTGAGACTCACCCAGCCCATTGCGTGTAGAACTGCCGCCTTCAAGTCCTTCCTTCCCTGCTCACATTTCCACATGAGACCTCACTCACCCCTTTCCCGTGGTGTCTTATTTTCCAACACGTTATATAATTACTTTTAAAAAGCAATGTCTTGCTGCTTCACTAAACACGAGTCCCGCAGTAGGAGGTTCTTTCATTTAGCGGTGTCCTGTAGTGCCAAGCCCCTCATCCTTAGCGCTCCCTCTGCCCAGCAGAAACGGGATCCGCGACTCCCAATGCACAGGGCGGCGCTTAGCTCTCAGCGAACACCACCGCAGAATGGACAGATTTTTTTTTTGCAGGTGGAGGCTGCATTGGAAGAGTTGCCTGGTTTTTGTGAGTCACAGGCCTGTTCAATGTCCTTCCGAGTGTCACTTTATTACCACTATATTAACTCACCGATCTGAGAAAGCAAGAGTCCTACGTGGTGCCAACTGATGAGCCACGGCACGGCAGGCTCCGTGTGCCATAGGACCTCAGCCGTCTCCATGCCGCCAGCTCCACCGTCCCGTTTGGTGTCACGTAGTCTTGCTGTCCCTCTCTCTTGCTTTCTTGAATTCTAGCAAAATGTTTGGCCCGAAATGGTGTCCAAAAGTATCTAAACAGGACTGGAGAGAGGCTCAGTGGTTAAGAGCACTGGCTGCTCTTCCAAAGGACCAAGACTGAATTCCCAGCACCCACATGGTAGTTCGCACTTGTCTGTAACCCTAGTTCCAGGGGATCTGATTCCCTCAGACAGACAGACAGACATGCAGGCAAAGCCACAATCTGTATTAAATAGATAAATTTTTTTAAAAAAAAAATTATCCAAGCATTGGGCAGAGAGATGCTTGCCATACTAGCAGGAGGGCCTGAGTTTGATCTCCACCCGTATGTAAAAGCCAGGTGTGGTCACATGTGCTAGTAGCCCCAGTGCTCGGGAGAGACGTGTGTGTCTCTGGGGCACTCTAGTCAGGCAACCTAGTCTGATGGATAAGTTTCAGGAGAGACCTCCGCTGGTTCAAATAAAATGGGCAGTGCCTGAGGAGCTATTTCCAAGCTTGACTTCCGGCCTCCATGTGTGTCCTTACACTTGCACACACGTGTGTCCTTACACTTGCACACACATGAACACACACACACCACCACCCAAAAAGAAAAAAAGGATACAAGTGATTGAGTTGGGTGAAGGTAAAAAACCAAGGCAGGACGCTCTCCTGATCTTAATGCTATCAGCGGAGCATCCACGGCCCTTGAGGAAGCAGGTGGGAATACTCAGGCTGCGGCACTGGCCTTGAGTTCCCACAGGCTGAAGGAACTCTGGCCAGGTTCATGCTGTGCAGAGACCTCGGATAGCCAAAGAAGATGCACACTGTTATCTGCGCGGTCCAGCTGGGGGCTCTCAGACCTGAAGGTGCCTTCTAACATCCATTAGTTCTAGACCTGTTCTACCTGTTCTAGCAATGCATCCTGGGAAAGTGGATGTCAGCTGGTAGTAAGACCAAGAAACCCTTAGTCTGAATGACCCTTAATGCTCTCAGGAGGCTGTCCTCTTGCAAATCATCTGGATATTTCTGTCTAGCAAACAGCCCCAAACATATCAGAGTAGATTGCCATCTCGTATTTGACCTGTGAATTGGTGGGGAAGAACAGAGAGGCTTTATATTGTGTCACGGGACTTGTGGGTATGTCTGCTGTGATTTCATGTGGCCACTTACCACCCAGTGCACTGGCCTGGGCTGGTTCTTCTGACTAAGGCAGGGCAGAATGCTTTCAGCATCTTCAGTCCCAGACAGCATCATGGCGTTCATGGCCCACCTAGCCCTGAGGAGTGGTAAAGAAGCCACCATGTGTCTATGCCAGGAACAGCCAACCTATGAGGTGGGGATGGAGAAGTGGAGGTTGAGGCTGTTTGGGGCTGGCTACGAATAGTATATTTTTAATACTTTGGTTCCGTCTCTTGAATTTCTCCAGGGTCTTAAAACATTTTTTCATTGTATTTATTTGTTTGAGTGTGTGTTTGAGAGGGGCAGTCTCTTATGTCGAGCTCAGAGGACGGTCACGTCTCTCTTTCTACCAAATAGATCCTTGGACTCAAACTCAGGTCATCAGGCTTTGGTGACAACAGGTGTCTTAATCCACTGAGCGGTCTCACGGCCACTGCCCTGTATCTTTGTCAATTCAACAGATGCAGTGAAGGCTTGTGTTTGATGCACATTGTGGCCTGGATACTTACGTACACTGGAGCAGTATTCAATGCGTGGGGTGGAAGTGGGGACCCCACTTAGGGAGCCTGGGACGACATCTCCTCCTTTCCTTTGGCTCTGTGCTCACTGGCTGCTGACTCGGGCAGTGCCCGGTGGAAGTGGCCGTCTCCTTTTTGTGTGTAACCCATGGATGAACTCCAGGGAGCTCAGTTTGCACTGTTGCTGTGCAGAGTTTGGGAGTTCAGGGGACTCGGAGCTAAGAACTGTGTGGCTCCTTGCAAACAAAGGAGTACCAGCCTCGAGGTGGCTGTGGTAAAACCGAGTGTCCTGGCAACAGCTAAGTGCAAGGCAGGAACTCTGGGAAAGTACCAATTTAACTCTCACTGATCCCTAAGCCTCCAGAAACTTCCTGAGCTATGCAAGTCCATAGGGGCTGTACCAGTTACTAGTCTCTTTGAAGCAACAAAATGTCTGTCAAAAGAAACTTCAGGAAAGAAAGTTTGTCTTGGCTCAACTCCCCTGTACTTGAGGGTATACAATCCATGGTGGCAGAAAAGTCACAACAGCGAGAGCTTGAGACATTTGGTCACATGACATCCACAGCCCGGAAGTAGCGAGAGAGGAACGCTGGTGCTCAAGTCTTTTGATTCAGTCCGGCACCCATCCCTGGAGAATAGAGCCTCTCACCTTCAGGGGTGGGTCTTCCCACCGCAATCCGCGCCCAGTGTAGATACTCTCCTACAGAGGTGCCCAGAGGTTTATCTTCTAGGAAATTCTGGATCTTGTCAAGTTGATGAGCAATCTGAAAGAGCACGGGCCAAAGCTGGGATCTGAGCTTAGATTTTCTTTCTCAACTGAGCCCAGGACTCAGGCCCTGCCTGCGGCAAAGCCCTCTGGACAACATCTGCAACCCATTGTTCGTCTTCACACGAGCCACACCATTTGCACCTGAGAACGAGGGAGTTGCTTTGTGCTTGGACTCACTCTCTTTCTGCACATTGTGCCTTTGTAAACTCTCTCTTGGCCTGCCCAGTTATCTTAATTTGTTTAAGCAAAACATAATTTCATCACCAAACAGAATTAATTTAGGTGAAGCTGTAGTCTGACTAACAAGCAATTGAGCCTGACAGGTCCTGGGCATCCTTGGTTCTCATGTTCAGGGAATGGCATACAGAACCAGGAAGCCCCACTGTTAGACAGACTCTTCTAGGTTCTTCTTGACCATGAGAAAAGTTTCTAAGGTCCTTTTTCTGTGGGAAAATTCACACATACACGTAATTTAAGTTCCAAATTCACTGTGGGCCCTGGAAGGTCAAATACATGCAGAGGGAGAGTGAGAGAGGAGAAAGAGAGAGAGAGAGAGAGAGAGAGAGAGAGAGAGAGAGAGAGAGAGAGAGAGAGAGAGGGG